>NC_044051.1:9700652-9708152 GCF_902167405.1 Gadus morhua | reverse complement strand
TCTCTTCAGCACAATGTTGTGCCTCTTAATGTGCTGGACGACTGGAAGAGACAGAGAGAGAGATACAGTTAGGACGGTTCACGGAGATACGCTGTCTCTCTGGGTCACGGCATGCCAGGTTGTGAGTGTGCATGGCTTGGTGGTTGCATGTTTACACGTGGAAGAGGATTGGCTACACATTGAGCATGGGTTCTGCTCATGAGTTTGCCACACAGATCACACCACACACTCACTCTCTCTCTCTCTCTCTCTCTCTCTCTCTCTCTCTCTCTCTCTCTCTCTCTCTCTCTCTCTCTCTCTCTCTCTCTCTCGCTCTCTCACTCTCTCGCTCACGCTACATAACCAGTCACGGTGCAGCGCAGGATCGAAAGTCAGGCCAAAGTCATCGGCATTGCATTACCCAGCACACAACCCCACCGACGCAACCACCACCACCACCACCTCCTTCTCCATCACCCCCACCCTCGGCACCTCCACCAGCACAACCAACTCCTCATCCACCTCCTCCACCACCATCTCCACCACCACCACCTCCTTCAGCATCAGCATCACGTCCATCATCATCACCTCCACCTCCACCTCCACCGCCTTCTCGTCAACTACCACCATCAGCACCACCAACACTTTCCCCCCAAACCCATCTCCAACATCACCTCCACCACCTCCACCACCTCCTCCACCACCAGCAGCATCACCAACACCACTAAAGAAACGCCACCACAAACACCACCTCGACCTACCCCAGCACCTCCACAATCACCACCATCCCCTCCGCCATCATCAACACCACCAAAGAAACACCACCACAAACACCACCACTACCAACCCCCTCCACCACCACCACCACCACCACCACCACCACCACCATCACCTACACCACCACCCTCACCACCCCCCAACATGCAGCAGGATGTTAACCGGTGGCGGTGTAGGTGGAGCTGTAATGACATGATCTTCCTTCTCTGCATGGATTTTATCCGTAAAAAGACCAGGTTACCAGCTTCCCTCTCCCCCTCTGCCTCTCACTCTCTTGGGGATGACCCCCCCCCCCCCCCCCCCCCACGCCATGGTAGGCCCAAAGACGCTGCCCTGACCGGGGACGGAGCCAGCGGCGGTAACTCACACGTGTCGGATTTCAGCATGCCGCCCGAGTTGCGGAAGTACTGCGGGTTCTCGATGACGGGGATCTTTGTCATGCCGATGACCACCGCATCCGGGCCCATCTCCGAGGACGACGGCGTGTTGTTGCCGTTGGAGACGTGATGGAGAGGGCTGGCCGAGTCGTCGTCGTTGCTGATGACCGAGGAGGAGCCTGGACGGGGGAGGTGGAGGGAGGGGAGGTGGGGGGGGGGGAGACGGAGAGAGACAGGAGGAGGAGGAGGAGGGGAGGAGGTGGAGGCGGGGGGTGGCGGGGTAATAATCGAATGATGGGAGAACATGGGAGAGAGAGAGAGGGAGAGAGAGAGAGGGAGAGAGAGAGAGAGAGAGAGAGAGAGAGAGAGAGAGGGAGAGAGAGAGAGGGAGAGAGAGAGAGAGAGAGAGAGAGAGAGAGAGAGAGAGAGAGAGAGAGAGAGAGAGAGGGAGAGAGAGAGAGGGAGAGAGAGAGAGAGAGAGAGAGAGAGAGAGAGAGAGAGAGAGAGGGAGAGAGAGAGAGGGAGAGAGAGAGAGAGAGAGAGAGAGAGCGAGAGAGAGAGAGAGAGGGAGAGAGAGAGAGAGGGAGAGAGAGAGAGAGAGAGAGAGCGAGAGAGAGAGAGAGAGAGAGAGAGAGAGAGAGAGAGAGAGAGAGAGAGAGAGAGAGAGGGAGAGTGCCGGAAGAAGGAAAGGAGAGGAAGGAGAGACGAAGGAGGAGGAGATCGATGGAAACAAGGGGAGGAGGAGGAGTGGGGGAGGAGTAGGGTGAGGGGATGAGGAGATGAGGTAGGGGGAGGGGAGGAGTGGAGCATTTGAGGGAGAGGGGGGAGGAGGAGGGGAGGGAGAGGGGAGGAAGAGGAGTGGAGGATGTACATACAGTATGGAACAGCATTAGGAGGATATATAAGAGATACGGAAGTGGATTTAAAAGTGCACGGTGTACAGTTATCTGCTACCACTATTTTGATTTTATTTTGATTTTATCATGGGACCTCGACAACACAGATAGACTCCACTGAAACTGTGTTTTATTCTTTCAAATCAGAGTTGTGTGTGTGTGTGTGTGTGTGTGTGTGTGTGTGTGTGTGTGTGTGTGTGTGTGTGTGTGTGTGTGTCTGTGTGTGTGTGTGTGTGTGTGTGTGTGTGTGTGTGTCTGTCTGTGTGTGTGTGTGTGTGTGTGCGTGCCAGCCAGTGGAGAGCTTCCGTGTGTTCCTGTAAAACCGACATCGGATCTGTGTGTTTTTCTCCAATGTATAATCTCATAAAAGAGAGTGTACCTTTCATACCAAACTTGGAGTTCCTTCCGTACTTCAGGATGACCACCATGAGAACACAGCCGGTCAGGGCCACCCCTGCGATGCCGACCACCACGTACACCTGAGGGTGGGTACAAGGAGGAACAAGAAGAGTGTGTATTTTAAACATCGGGGCGGTCTCGTAATAAACAACTTTTTGCTTCTAAATCAATAGCACTTACGGCCACGCTGTCGTCCAAGGGAGGAATTGGGGATCCTGGGGGGGAAATATCATCGTAGAGGATTAAGATTTATGGGTGTTTTATCAGGACGTCTGTTGGGTGCAGCTCTGGACTGGATGCATCTCCAGGTATTAATTATGATAAGAGCTATTCGAACCCCGCAAATTGAACACCATTATCGGGTCAATTTGAGCATGCATTATTAATTACTGAAAGCTTTTCGTAGGATTTGTTCAGTGTTTCAAACAGGAATGGAAGAACAAACGGCGTAATGAATAAATTGACAAATCAAACTAATATGGGATCAGGGACGATGTATTTGATGCAATGTGAAGGATGGTACAGCTATATTGGGCTATTCAGTTAGCTCAAAGTGCTTTGCTGGTTTAAATGTGCAATTATGAGAATCTAACCTAATTTGAAGTATTCAACAACAACCAAAAAACAACAACAACCTAAACAAAAGTTTTGGTTGTTAGCCATGATGTTAAATCTGTTTAATATCCCTATATTTTACAATACTAAATAAAATATTTTTTCTTCATCGCAACTGATAAACTATCTGCGGTGCTCAGTTCGGTTATGGTGAATAAATCGGAGCTATTTACTAACATAATTATGAAGCACTACTTACCGGTAGGGTCTGCTTCACGAGGGAAGCGGTGAGGAAAAACACGATATGAGACATTAATGCATTCATTCATTCGTTTAAAACCGTTTCGTCATCGATGTACGATCGCTTCAATACAATCAAATATGAAATAAAGTACATTTCTCTTTCTTGCTACTGATAAACAAACCACGGTGCATAGGACAGTTATGGTGAATAATTCGGAGCTATAATGTAATTATGATGCACTACTTACCGGTAGTGTCTGGAATCAGGAGGCAAGCGTTATGAGGGGGAAAAAACGTGATATTAGACATTAATGCATTCATTGGTACCAGGGGCGATTCTGGGTTCTGACTTTTGGGGGGGCTGAACCCCAGGAAGCCACAGGGGTCTATGAAGTAAATAAAGTCCTGTCCAAAATGTTTTTATTACACAACCTTTATATCTATCTTAATTACTATGCTGTTGTATGTCTAAGCCAATAGCTGGCAGTATCAGCTTAAAAATGCAGTTCTGAACCACTAAAGTGATGAAAGGAAAAAAGACGGATGATGTTTGGATGAAGGAATAATCCATGGATGTGAACTATACAAACAAATTTGAGGTATATTAAATTTCCTTTGTGTAAGTTTCACTCAAAAATGACCATATTTTCCCTTTTTTTTATTTACACAGTTACTGAAACACATTGGTACAACATGTACTAGATGAATAATATGAGCACTAAATTATGTCACCTCAGTTTCATGGACCAATACAATTTTATAAATTGTATCAACATATATTTTTATTAATGTATGTTTATGCAAAAAAATCAACAAGTACAACATGTACTAGCCTAATACTATGATTAACAGACCACTATTTCGGGAGCACTAAACTATGTTGTCTCACTTTCAGGGACCAATACATTTTTATAAATCTTCTGATGCAAAAAAATCTTGTTGTGATGCAAAAATAAAAGGGAGCTAATTTTCAGTAAAAAACAAAAAGCTGGCATTCATTGCCATAACAACGTGAGCTAATCAACAAGTAGGCCTACAACCTGTTCTAGAACAGTGATTCTCAATAATTTTCTGTCATTCAACCCCTAAGCGCCCTCCCTGAATTGAAATAGCCTACTATTGAGAACCTGCTAATATTTATTTATTTAGATTAATAAAATTAGGAGATAACATCTGCAACAACTTAAAACTATTTCCAACTTCAGTTTATTAACTCAATTTGTAACATTTAAACAAGACTGCTAAGTCTGTGTGAATCTCAAAACAGAGAAACAAGAGCAAATGATTCATTGGGTTTGCATTTAATTTAAAATATTTTTAAACAGTAAACATTGGTCACTTGTCAGCTTCATCAGCTTATTCCCTTTCAAAAAAAATTATATATGTTCATCTTTCAAGCATCAATAAAGACACCAAGTCCCTCTGTCATGACTCTGTAAGATCAAAATTCTTGTAAAACTTCTGACCCTTGGTAGGCTATTATGTTTATTTAAAATAAAATAAGTAACTTATTAAAATAAATAAATAAATAAATATATAAGACACCAAGTCCCATCTGCTGCTCGCGCCCCCCGACACCTTTTATCAGCTGAGGGCGTTTTCATGAGTCTCGTAAGCTGCGTTTCCATCTAAAAGGTGATGCGAATCTTTAGAAAGTTCGCAAAAAAGTAATCCGAATTAGGTGCGTTTCCATCAAGTGGTTGGAGCGGAATAGGGTGATGACGTTACACGTTGATGTCGGCAGGGTTGCTATGGCCGGTCGTTATGCGGAAATCAGAAAGACTGTCAGTCCTGTGTGTTCAAAGTTCGCTACGTCACAGCTGTTTCGAAAAGTGTGTTTCCATCTCCAATTTTGCGAATTTACTCTCTTTCGCATTTCTCAGAAACCACCTCAAGTGAGAGGATAAACCTTTTTGCGAATTAGAGGATTTTTATGCGAATTTTGGTGTTTCCATCACCGTTTACTGATTCGATACTTCCAAGTTCGCATAAAATCAGGGGGATGGAAACGCACCTACAGTATAGAACATGTGGTACTTGTTGATTAGCTCAGTTGTTATGGCAATGAATATGCCCTCAGCTGATAAAATAATGCCAGCGTTTTTTTTCAACTGAAAATTAGCACCCATATCAACTTCTTCCCCTCCTTGCACCTTATCATGCTTATCATGCTACGCAGCATTACAAGCCTCTGCCGACTAAAACATGAAGCAATTCTAGAGGAGGCATGGAAAGAATCGCCTTGTGGTCAACTGTCATTTAATACATCTGACAGATTATGTCAAGGTTTTAAAATGAATATTATCATTATTACCTGGTCATGTTATTACACAGCTGGAAATCGTAAAATTTTCTGATAAAGACTAGCTAGCCTTTTTGACAGACAAAACAGCAGAGTCTCCCACCCACAAATCAGAGGTTAGAGATTCCTGCAGGAAGGTTGCGCTCGATTTCACTAGCCCATTTGAGCCTCTTCATTAGTGTACAACATCCATTCGCTCATTGCTTGTGTAAAAAAAAAAGAGGTTGAATATGAGATTTGAGGACGAAACGATAGGGTGGGCTAAGGCAAGTTTTGGGTGGGCTTGAGCCCACCCAAAAGAGGTCTAGCTTCGCCACTGATTGGTACAGTTTTGTCATTGACAGCATCACTTCAGTACAATGGAATATTGTAAGTAACACCTAACTCGCAAATGACAGCATAATAACAATGTTAGATGCTCTGTTGATGGTAGCTGAATTGTGAATTGTTTTACTTACAGTAGTATGTTGGCTCATCTGAAAGTAAGAAAGAAAATGCATTATTCGATCTATCCCACCTACCCCCCACAACAGAAGCATAAGTCAGCAGAAAGGGAATGATAATAGGATACTCGTTAGAAATAAGACAAAAAAAGTTAAATCTGTATCAAATCAAAAAAATGCTAAAAAATGCCAAACATTCAGAATGCATAAATAAATATTATTATTATTAATATTATTATTATTATTATTATATATATATTTTTTATTATGAATAAGAATAAGCATAATCATTTTAATAATAATAACGCATATAACATTAATAGCAAACAACAAAACAAAACATCCCAACTAAAACAACAACAACAATAACAAAACCACAACTCCAGTCACCCGAGTGTCCGTCATAGGGAGGGTTGATGAACACGGCTAACACTTTCTTCTGGTCCTCCCCGTACTCGTTGCGGGCCACCAGCTTGTACTCCCCGTTGTAGATGTGCGTGGGGTTGACCAGCTGCAGGCAGCCGTGGTACTCGCTGTTGGTGGACTCGTGGATGCGCGTGTAGATGTGGTCCTGCTCCTTCACCAGGGTGTTCTGGTGGTACCACAGGAGCTTGGGCATGGGGTTGCCCGTCACACTGAAGGGGATGCACCAGTGGTGGTTGTTCTGCGGGCCCAGCAGCTGCTTGATGGTGGGGCCGACTAGGGGTAGAGGTAGGGGTGGGGGTGGGGGTGGGTGAGGGGTGAGGAGGAGAAGGAGGAGGAGGAGGTGGAGAACGATAAAGCGGTGGTGGCGGGGAAGAGAATAAAGGGGAGAGATGAAGATAAAGGGGTTAGGGGGAGAGGATTGGGGGAGAGGAGGAAGAGGAGGGGGAGGAGGAGGAGGGGGAGAGAAGGAGGAGTCACATAAGAGAGGGCACTGGGAGGAAAACACTGGGGACTAACCACAAGGTAAGAAGCGAGGTAGGACAAAACAGCTCCACTTGAGAAAGAGAGAGAGAGCGAGAGAGAGAGGGGAGGGGGGGGTGAGAGAGAGAGAGGGGAAGAGGGAGAGGGGAAGAGAGAGAGAGAGAGAGAGAGAGAGAGAGAGAGAGAGAGAGAGAGAGAGAGAGAGAGAGAGAGAGAGAGAGAGAGAGAGAGAGAGAGAGCGAGAGAGGGAGAGAGAGAGAGGGGGGGGGAGAGAGAGAGAGAGAGAGAGAGAGAGAGAGAGAGAGAGAGAGAGAGAGAGAGAGAGAGAGAGAGAGAGAGGGGAGGGGGGAGAGAGAGAGGGGAAGAGAGAGAGAAGGAGAGAGAGAGAGGGGAGGGGGGAGAGAGAGAGAGAGGGGGGGGGATCTTAGGGTCATTGGAGAAGAGATACTTCTATTTCTCTTTTCTTTGTAGTAAACACTGTTAACGCGGGCCACTTGCAGTTTATTCCGATACACGTCTAAAGGCAGCGATGGGCATTCCTGCAGGGATATCACAGCCATTTTTAACTGAGCCACAACGTTCAACCAATCCGACGGAAAACATAGAAATCTGAGACTTCAGAT
>NC_044051.1:9613152-9690652 GCF_902167405.1 Gadus morhua | reverse complement strand
ATGAGAGCCGGTCTCAAGGGGCATTACATCACATTTGATAACCTTTTCACATCACATGGGCTTGGTCAGGAGCTGCTGAAAAGGAAGTTCACCATGGGGGGACAGTGAGGAAGAACACGCCTCAACTTCCCCCTGCACTGGTTTCGACCAGAGGGAGAAATGCACTATCATCCAAATTTGCTTTCACTGGCACACACAGTCTTGTGTCATATTTGCCCAAGAAAAATAAGAATGTCATCCTGATGAGCGCTCGACACAAATACGCCGCTGTCAGCAAAGCAGAGCACAGGAAACCCCAGATCATCCTGGACTACAACAGAAACAAAGGAGGCGTTGACTGCCTTGATAAGGTAATGTATATTTTCATCTGTCATGCATTTGATTTACTTGTATTCATGTAAAACATGTTGTGCAAGACTTCAAGATTCAATATTGTTTCAAATCTAGTCATTGTTCCTTTCATTGCAGCTTACTGGTACATACACCTGCAAGTGAATGACAGCTCGTTGGCCTGTGGCAGTGTTCCACAACATCCTTGATGTGTCGGCATGTAATGCATATGTGGTGTGGTCAGCGATTGACCAAGTCTGGAATCAGGGGAAATGTTTCAAGAGGAGACTCTTCCTGGCAGAGCTTGGGCAAGCTTTAGTGACTCCTCTAATTCACCTGCGCCAGCACCTTCCCCGCACACCAGCCTATGGCAGTCTGGTGAGGAGTCTGCAAGCCCTCGCCACTGTCCTGGCCGCTCTCCCCCCAAAACAGGGGCAGAAATGGAAGAGATGCCAGCTCTGTGCCCCTAGAGACAATGAGACAAGTCTTACATGTTTCAAATGTGATGCATACGTTTGCAAGGCACACTGCGACCTGATTGCAAAATGCCACTCCTGTGTTTGAACACACACACACACACACACACACACACACACACACACACACACACACACACACACACACACACACACACACACACACACACACACACACACACACACACACACACACACACACACACACACACACACACACACACACACACACACACACACGATGTGTTCATGTTGATGTTCTGTGAATTTGGTCTCTGTTTGGATTTTTCAGTCTTTTTTTTTTTACAATAATTCCTATTGTAACTCCTATTCACTGCAGTTATTCATGTAAACCAGTAGTCTGAGGCATTGTTTACAGGTTAAAAGGGAGTTCAATAAAATTTGGCAATGATCATTGTTTTTTTATTGTAAGGGCAGTTAAAACAGGCAGGTCAAATTTGACCGGGAGCACCAAAGTAGGGGGAGAGAAACGAACACGACACAAAGGTTAAACAAACTGAATTGGCATGCAAAATATATTTCCCATCACGTTTATTTAACGTCTTATTTTTTATTTGTTTCTTTTTTAGAAGATGCTTGCATTACATTGTAATGAACAGAATACCTGTTGATTTAACTAGGCTATTGTTTGTGCCTTATGATCAAATTACTAATCATTGTAAGTAAATGTCATCAATATAAAAGACCTATGTAGTCTAAGCATTAGCTCTGGCCATTTATGAAGGTCAATACCTTACATTGGACGATGTTAAAGGATTTCAGTCATCAACATTTGAGTGCTTAGCTTTATTGCACAATATTGCTGCGTCAAAATCAACGTTAATACATGCATTCATATAAAAACAGTCTATGCAGAACAAGTCATTCATACCCTTGATTAGATTTACAATAATACATTTATATGTGCAATATAACATTTCCATTCAATTATAATTGCATACATGACATCAGTTCAGTACTATAACATCCAACCCTGTTTTTGCTCCAAGTTTAGAGCTGCCAAATCATAGACCATGTTGTTGAAACCTTATGAGATAAATCATCTAGGGGCAGATTCCTAAAATTCACTGACAATATAAAACCAAAACACAGACGGATAGGACACATGATCCGTGACACCGCCTGCATGGTTAGTGTCGCTATGGTGACTTGCTTCTGATAAACAGCGCGGACAATGTCAAGTGTCGCTATGGATGCAGATGAAAATATGTACGCAGGGCTTTAGAAACATCAAGAACTGAATTATTACCGTTCCCATGGTAACCCCAGACTATAGAAGGATGAGAGCTTGCCTACATCTCAAAAGAGCATAAAAAAACACAGTGGGAAAAGGGAGGCGTTGTTGAAAAGAGATCAAGATGGACACCTTCCAAACTGATAGGTGATGGGGTGAGGGGGATTAGTAAGACCTCTCAGGCCCCCCTATTTCAACCATTTGAATCTCCAAGTGTTTGTGTGTGTGTGTGTGTGTGTGTGTGTGTGTGTGTGTGTGTGTGTGTGTGTGTGTGTGTGTGTGTGTGTGTGTGTGTGTGTGTGTGCGTCAGTGTGGTGTGTGTGTTTCTGTGTGTGTTTCTGTCTGTGTGTGTGTGTGTGTGAGTGAGTGTGTTTGTGAGAGTGAGTGTGATGGTCTGTGTGTGTGTGTGTGTGTGTGTGTGTGTGAGTGTGGTGAGTGTGAGTGTGGTGAGTGTGTGTGTGTGTTTGTGTGTGTGATGGTGTGTGTGTGTGTGTGTCTGTGTGTGTGTATGTGTCTGCGAGTGTGAGTGTGGTGTGTGTGTGTGTGTGTGTGTGTGTGAGTGTGATGGTGTGTGTGTGATTGTGTGATTGTGTGTGTGTGTGTGTGTGTGTGTGTGTGTGTGTGTGTATGTGTGTGTGTGTGTGTGTGTGTGTGTGTGTGTGTGTGTGCGTGTGTGTGTGTGTGTGTGTGTGTGTGTGTGTGTGTGTGTGTGTGCGTGTGTGTGTGTGTGTGTGCGTGTGTGTGTGTGTGTGTGTGCGTGTGTTTGTGCGATTGTGTTTGTGTGTGTGTGAGTGTGTGTGTGTGCGTGTGTGTTTATGTATGTGGATTATTTGGGGGTGCATGGGCATCGTTTGGAATGAAGTAAAATCAACAACATGGCCTTCGAAACAATAATTTGTCTATTTGTCTTAAGTTGAACAATAAGCAAGTGTAACAATATTGTATTTATATTGCATTGTTGTAATAAACTGCATTTGGCAATCATGATATAAGTCATAGAGAAGATATTATGCTATTATAAATCGATCAGTTTCAGGACAATGAAAAAAGGGCTATATGTTTTGATTAATATGAAAATTATCCATTCTATAATTCTGCATCGGAAAATACTGAAGTGGGATACTTTGCATTCTCTCAATTATTCAGACTCAATATAGGACTTTGATCAGAACTATGAATATATTTAATCATAATAATTAAACCAAGTGTAATGTATAGTGCATATGGCCAGGACTGCCAAACAACACATATATCACAATATATATTCATTCATTGCCAAGTTGGGTTCAAGGAAGCCTGAAAATATATAATTTTCAACAGTCAAGTAGAAGGCCCACTGCATATAACTCCTCTGTTCACTATTGGGTTAACCCTCATAAGGTGTTCGGGTCTGTGGGACCCGTTTTCAGTTTTTAGCTATATAAAAGTGATACAAATAATTATTTTTTTGAACTAAGATTCGTTGGCTTTGGCTCATTTTCTGTGAGGAACATGAATCAGAAAACATTTTCAAGGACCCCCCCCTGTATACACCCCCATCACATTTATATTACACACAGGGTGTTCGGGTCCAGTGGACCCGAACTAGCTAGTTTAAGTGTGGAAATCATAGGTTCTGTGCACCCTCATTTTCCCTTTCTCCTCTGTGTGTGTGTGTGTGTGTGTGTGTGTGTGTGTGTGTGTGTGTGTGTGTGTGTGTGTGTGTGTGTGTGTGTGTGTGTGTGTGTGTGTGTGTGTGTGTGTGTGTGTGTGTGTGTGTGTGTGTGTGTGTGTGTGTGTGTGGAGAGTAAAGCAGGTGAATGGGCCCTTGGTGGTGAGCACCCACAGTGTGCACCCACTGTTCCCGCACAAGGTTGCAACATTGGAGCACCCAACACTATCTACACCCATATTCCCACACATTTCACCCTCTGTCTTGCGGGAACCAAGCTTGGGGATCTGACACTATAAAAAAGCTCTGTCAGCGTGGTTCCATACCACAACTGATCAAGATGGCAAAGCTATTCTCTGTTCAGACTGCTTTACAGTTGATATTTGAAGAGACAGAGGGTTTTGATGGTGATGCAGAGGAAACAGTTTCAGAAAGTGAGGATAACATTTCTGAAAATTCTGAGTCTGACACTGAGTTTGAAGAGGAGGATCAGCATCAGCCAGCTCCGAAACGTAAAAGACAAATACACAATATACATAATACATAATAATATAAAACACAATATACATGCAACCAGTGCAAAAAATACATATGCAATACACACACAGTGAGACTCTGCCTCTCATGTGTGGTATAGACTGATATACGTATAATTGCTGTGTTCAAAGGCTTTAATGTGTTGTTCAGACAGATGTTATTGAGTATGTTTCAATTTCTAATGATGTTGATAATTTCCCAGTTATGCCTGTTTTATGATGCATTTCCTTATTTTATTACATGCTAATACGAAAATAAACAAAAACGAGTGGCACCTCTATTCATAAATGTGATTTAACAAAGGTAAAGGGAACAAATTTAACATATGTGTTGTTTATATTACTTGCAATTGGGTTGAAGTAACCATTTGGTGATTATTTAAAAAAAAAAGTTTGATTATGTTGAATTAAAAGGCCTAAAATGCAATGGGTCCACCAGACCCAGCAGCACCTCCTGTGTAACAAAAAAACGAACACCTTATGAGGGTTAAGGAGTCTATCTGGAGCCACATTTGGTTCTCCAATAACAAAGGCTATTCCGTTAAGACCAGACTGTATAAACAGGTTAGGATGAATGTACATTTTCCAGTTTATTCAAACGCTATTCAACTGATGATATGTTTAGCCCAATTGTGCTAAAAAATATCTGGCAATTTATGACAACTCATTATGTTTTACGAGAAATTTTAATTATAACTCTTAACAGCTGGAAACACCTGCTCTGATTCAGGGCTTTTTTCAAATTCACATTTATTACCTGGGTCTTTGCCATCTGTATAAAACCAACAGCAGCAGGTAAGCATGTCAAGAATTAAGTGTATAATACTTTTATGAATGTCATTGAATCGATAAAAGACAGAGAGAAATACCATTCAATAATATAAACATTGGTAGCGTCCGGAAATATCGGGAACTTTCCATCCCAATTGAAAGTCCCCTAACTTTTCTTTCCCAACAATAACTGACATCGGTGAGTTGTCCAATCAGAGCAGCAGGCGTGCTCTGGGGGATAGTTTGATATCAATGTAGACGGCGCTCGGTTTGCTCCACTAGACGCGGAACAACATGCTCTGTTTTCCGTGCGGACCGTTTTCGCTGACGTAAAGGCTCACACCGAACGGTATTCCACGTTTTCAGACCCCAACGAAACGAACGTACCTACGTAGCTCCACGCGTTTGACGTCCAACATAGGAAAAGATCACGTGGTGGACGTGATTTTACCGCAGGTTGGTTTATACATGTACTTTTAAATATTACATAATTTACTCAGAATCATTTATAAAAACAAACAATCTATGTTTCTGCTGTGTAGCTTTCTGTAGTACTGTGTAGCTGTGTATACTGTGCAGCTATGTGTAACGCTGGTTGTACTGTATACTGGGTAGCTTTGCACTGTGTAGCTGTGTATAACTGTGTAAAAGTTACTGTGTATAACGGTTACTGTGTAGCTGTGTGTACTGTGTAGCCGTGTGTACGGTGTAGCTATGTGTACTGTGTGTAGCCTTGTATACTGTGTAGCTGTGCGTACTCAGTAGCTTTGTATACTCTGAATACTAGTAGGTAGCTGTGTATTCTGTGTACGGTGTAGCAACGTGTACAGTAGACACGCCTTGTGAGGCAGAGGCGAGGCTGTCCGCGTCCAGATGACTGTGGCCTTAAGGCTAATGCCAGTTTGTTGTCAGTGCGCTTATGATCTTTGATTAGGATGAAGGATTTATTACCCAGAGCAGTTTGTGAAGACAGTTCATCTCCTGCCATAGTGCTCTCCAGTTTTACACCAGCGCGTTTGGTGGCTATAGCTACCATGGGCAGGCTAAACATAACAACACGTTGGGTAATGGACTGTCCTGTCTAATAAAAGGTTATGACATATGGATTATCAGCAGAATATATCCAGACATGTGATTTGGTTTGTCATAGATGCGGTGAATCTCATTAGTTAGTCAAATTAGTAGTAGTAGTAGTAGTAGTAGTAACCAGGCTCAACACTGATGTGACCTTTGTTTCAGGCTGTGTTTTGGTCATGAGTACTTTTCAAGTTCAATATCGTATTAAGATAGTTCAAGCTATAAGCAGGAAGGGAGTCTCGGATTCTTTCGTTTTTACTCCTTTACTTGCGTCTAGAAATAACATCGTGTACATTTTGTTCATTTCATTTATTTATTTAAAGGAAATTGCACATTAATCTACATTTCTGTAAATGTGCCAGTGTTAGCAAGCAGGCTAATTTTCAACTGTTGTTGACAGGATCCTTCACTCCACTGCCTACACGAGACCATGGAGGAAGACCTCAATCATATGGAAGATGAGACTGCATTCAGCAACACTGACACAAATGGTAAAATGTGTCTTATATCTATTAATATTTCTCTATTAAGCCACATATTTCTGGCATGTCTGGCAACCTATTGACTATCCCTATATGCTTATTGTATGCCAAAATAAAATGTACTTCTGACCAGGGCGGCAGCCAGGTTTTTGAAATGTTTACACATTTGTAGTTGCCCACAGAATGTTAAGAGACTGGTGGACTAGCCAAACCCTAGTGGGGTCAGTGGGTGTGCCCCCCCCCACGGCATCTCCTCTGCTCTAAAATGAGTGCTCTTCTTTGCCTGCTTCTATTTTTGACCTTGCATAGGAAAATTATTTTCTTTTACAGCAACAGCTACATCTCCTAGAGATCTTATTTCATCCACTTTGGTCTCCTACAATTCACGTTATATCCGTATTCCTCCAGAAGACGGCTTAGAGTAATGTCATGGCATTTGACCAATGTGTCGATGCGTACCCATTGGATGTCAACGCTGTCCGTCCTGCACAACGCAGCGGTCCGTCCTCCACTCTTAAGCACTGCTCTCCTTCCTCTCACCCCGCAGGCGAGCGCTTGTCCGAGGCCATGGAGCAGGACGACCCGTCCTTCAAGCGTTCCCGTAACACGGACGAGATGTTGGAGCTCAGGGTGCTGCTTCAGAGCAAAGTAAAGAAGCTCTGGATGGATCCGTACCGCCTACTCTCTCTCTCTTGAGCACACACACCTACACTCTGGTTTTGTTTCAGTCTGGCTTGTAAAGGGGAAACCCTCCTCGTCTCTCCGCAGAACGCCGGAGCTGTGATCGGAAAAGGTGGCAAGAATATCAAAGCCCTTCGTACAGATGTGAGTAAACAGATGGCGTTGTATGGGGCTCGACAGCTGGTGCAGGTTACTGTGTTAAATATAAATATCTATATTTATATATTACACACGCATACATACATACACACGTATATAGTGATTAAGTTATTTTTTTATTTTAGATTATCGGGAAGACATTTTTCTTTGCAACCAAAGTTGTTTTGCCCTGTATTGCATTGCATTTCGCTTGTGTATAACATGGACTAAGTTTTAAATTAAAAGCAAAACATGAACAAGAATATGAACTATAAAAAAATAAACATTTTATTTCTTCAAAAGAAAGTGTTTTAACAACGCGCTGTCGGGTAAAAGTACTGTTCATTTACTTGAATCCATTAATTCCCTGAACCATATTGTACACGACTGTTCTTCAGGTGCTTTGTAGATGAGGATTTGTTTGAATTATACAGTGGAACAATAGCTTCAATGGTACAGTTGATCTTGGAAGATGTGCAAAACTCCTCTTCAACCAAGACCCCTTTAGTACATTAAACGGAATGGTTGGCAAGATCTATATGGATTAAATATCTCCATCTTTGACTCGATCAAATATGTACCCTTTCATATGTTAAATCCTCAAACTTTTTTTTAATTTCCCCTTTTTTAATATTACTCAATAACTCGTGAACTCAAATAAATATGTATTCCTTCTCCACCCCCCCCCCCCCCCCCCCCCCCCCCCCCCCCCCCCCCCCCCCCCACATCTTACTTACTTTAATTGATTTTGGTTTATTCTCGGCCACCTTCCTCCATTCCGCCTCTGATCTGGATGGCCACGCCCCCTTCTGCGTTGGCCCAACCTGCGCCTGCCCCCGATCGCCCACCTGACACTCCCGGTTGGCCACGCCCATAAACCACCTGCCCCTTACCATGACTACTCGTGATTGGTTTGCCCCATGCCCAATGCCAACCTCCTCCTCCTTCTCTACCACCCACCACCTCCTCCACCACCAACACCACCACCTCCTCCTCCTCCTCCTCCTCCTCCTCCTCCACCACCACCACCACCGCCACCTCGGCCCATCCAGTACAATGCCAGTGTGTCAGTCCCAGACAGCAGTGGGCCAGAGCGGTATGTCCCCCACCAGTTCGATGCCTCACTGCCTGACTAGCACAGTGAAACACACTTGTCTCTTTGATTACCTGCATTCTCTTAGCATTTGAACGCCTTTGTTATATTTTTGTATTTTACATCGTATAGTAGATAACCCCCCCCCCCCCCCCCCCCCCCCTCGATCCCCAACCCCTTCACCCACCTTCTCCCCGACTTGGAAAAAAAAACAATTCTATATTTCCCCATTTCATCTTCTGTCGTCTCTGTTGAACTGGGGTCGCCTTGCAGCCACTCCGGTACTTTGGATCGTTCTCGAGAGCGGATCGTACCATCTTGTGTCCCAGCCTTTTCTTTCCGTTTGGAGCCAAACACAGCTGTCCTTTTTTTAGTTTTTATTCTTTCCAGTGAGATCATTTAGTCCGGATAAAACTCTTATGGACGCCACGCTGTCTCCCCCCTTACCAACCTCCCCCCAACTCCTGTCTCCCCCCTTACCAACCTCACCCCAACTCCTGTCTCCCCCTTACCACCTGCAGCCCCACTCCTGTCTCCCCCCTTACCAGCCTGCCTCACCCCCACTCCGTCTCCCTCCTTACCAACCTCCCCCCCCCCGCCTGCCCAGCTGCGTCACGTCTCATTGTCGATGTCTCTTCATTTCCTTGTGCGCAGATTCCCCCCCCCCCCCTCCCATCAGGTCAGATCAGTGTGCTAATCTGTCACGTTGTTGCTAACCCTCTGCCTCAGCCACTCCCCACCTCCCTGACTCCATAGTCTCCTCTTCCCCGACACTGAGTGAAGCGTGTCCACACTTATTTCTCTTTCTCTTTCTTTTCTGTTTTGGATTGTCCCCCTAATGCCCACAGATACTGGTGGTGGGACAGCTACTCCTCCTCCTCCTCCTCCTCCTCCTCCTCCTCCTCCTCCTCCTCCTCCTCCTCCTCTTATTGTTCTTATTCATCCCTATCTTCTATCTGATCCCAGTTCTCCTCCTCTTCTTCTTGGTCCTAGTCCTCCCCTCTTCCTGTTGTTGCTCCTCCTACCCCTTTTCCTCCTCCTCCTCCTCCTCCTCCTCCTCCTCCTCCTCCTCCTCCTCCTCCTCCTCCTCCTCCTCTTCTTCTTGTTTCTGGTCCTCTCCCCCCTCCTCCTTGTCCTTCTCCTCGTCTCTGTGGTTCTGGTCCTCCTACCCCTTCTCCTCCTCCTCCTCCTCCTCTTCTTCTTGTCTCTGGTCCTCTCATCCCCCTCCTTGTCCTTCTCCTCGTCTCTGTGGTTCTGGTCCTCCCACCCCTCCTCCTCGTCTTCCTGGTCTTGTTCCTCCTACCCCTCCTCCTGATCCTGCTCCTCTTTCTCCTGGTCCTCTTGCTGTTCCTCCTCTACGCTCCAGCGTGGTATCCCAGGGATACAGCTGCCCATGTCCCCAGCTTTCTCTCTTTCCTGTGTACATTTATTCGTTTTTACATGTTTAATTATTGAATGCATGTCGGCAGCTCAACTGACCAGTCTACTGTTGGGACCCTTTTCAGATCTGTGTGTGTAAAGTTTACAATATACAATATAAAAAACTGTCTGAATCCCCTTTCCTCACCCACCCA
This sequence comes from Gadus morhua, assembly GCF_902167405.1. NCBI lineage: Eukaryota > Metazoa > Chordata > Actinopteri > Gadiformes > Gadidae > Gadus > Gadus morhua. Next base: position 9,680,588 of record NC_044051.1, on the reverse strand, counting down.
CCTACATTAATTGTATTTTTGGATTGCCTAATCAGCCTTCCTATCAGTGATCTAGATTATCTACAAGTTGTTTTTTCTTCTTTTTTGCTATGTTTGCTTACCTGCCTGGTCTCCCTGACAGGATCCTCAGTGTGAACGCCAACATCGACACAATAGGAGACATCCTGGTGAAGATCATCCCTACTCTGGAGGAGGTGAGCGATTACGGTTATTCATTGCGTTTGCACACTCTGCCCAATGGTCCTTATTCACCTAGCGGTCGTCTTGGTTCCATCTCGGTCCCGCTTGGTTGTGAATAATTGTCCTCACCAGGTTTCTGGTCGTTGACATGTTATACACATACAATCACAATATGCCGCACTGGGGATGTCATCCGAAACGCGATGTGCATGTAAACGTACTCGCTGTGTGGTTTCGTATGCAGCCGTTCTGTCATCAGTATAAGCAATGAATGTACAATTGGATTTGCCGTCCGTCGCTAATCGAACTTCCGTAACCCATTAGTGGCCATGTAAACGAGTTAATGAGTGTGTTAATATCCCACAACTGGGAAACCACTGTAACCTGCTGGTGACTCTGTCTAACCGTGTATTCGCTGTGCATGTGAAGGCACTGAATGAACCGGAATTGAATGTATCCCAATGCGGTTAGCAGTGGTGAGCCATACAAGGCTGCCAGGGGAACCCAGCGATCGAGTGGCCAAGTTACAAGTCCTGTGAACATTTCCTTCTGCTTTCTAGTACCAGCATTACAGCGGGATGGATTTTGACTGCGAGCTGCGCCTGTTGATCCATCAGAGTATGGCCGGGGGCATTATCGGGGTGAAGGGGGCCAAGATTAAAGAGCTGAGAGAGGTAAAAACATGGTTCCTTTGTTACTCTATTTTGATTTTCTGACCAGCAGAATGTCTTTCGGAAATATTGGAGATAATCTGTAAATTTGGTAAAGCTATTTTTTATTATTGGCTGGTCTGATCAGGGCATCGTACATTGTTTCTCTGTCACTCTGTCTCAACGTCTGTCTGTTTCTGTCTCTCTCTCTTTCTGTCTCTCTCTCTCTCTCTCTCTGTGTGTGTGTGTGTGTGTGTGTGTCTCTGTCTCTCTCTCTCTCTCTCTCTCTCTCTCTCTCTCTCTCTCTCTCTCTCTCTCTCTCTCTCTCTCTCTCTCTCTCTCTCTCTCTCTCTCTCTCTCTCTCTCTCTCTCTCTCTCTCTCTCTCTCTCTCTCTCTCTCTCTCTCTCTCTCTCTCTCTCTCTCTCTCCCCAGAACACGGAGACCTCCATCAAGCTGTTCCAGGAGTGCTGCCCCCACTCCACCGACCGGGTGGTGCTGGTCGGGGGCCGGCCGGAGCAGGTCGTCGAGTGCATCAAGGTCATCATGGAGCTCGTGTCCGAGGTAGCTGGGCCAATCAAATCAGGGCTGTATTTATAGAGCGTCTTCGCAGGGGCTTAACGAGGGGAGGCAACACAGCAAAGAACATGGACCGAGTTCAACATTAAAAAGCGAAAACATAAACAAGAGTATGACCTATAAACAACTACGCCAAGTGCTTAAAAGGTGAAGCCACGCACCACTGACACGCGGCTGGTTTACACGAACGCCGCGGCTCTCAACAGCCACCCAGAGAGGAGCGATTGCTCTTCTGTCGGTGCGCGTCTGCACACAGTGTCCAGCGTTGATGCTTGCTTTGTCCCTGTGTCGTTTTTGTTGGGACCCTTTTGGGTCGGGGTCCTCCTGACCCTCTTGTCGCTCCGCCTCGCCCAGGCCACGGTCAAGGGCCGGACGCAGCCCTACGACCCCAACTTCTACGACCAGACCTACGACTACGGCGGCTACACGGCCGCCTTCGAGGACCGTGGCCGGCGGCCCCCGGGCGGCGGCTTCGCCCCGCGGCCCCTGAGGGGGGTCTTCGAGCGCATGGCCCCGCCCCACCGGCCGCCGATGGCCCCGCGGCGGGAGTACGAGGACATGAGCCCCCGCCGGGGCCCGCCCCCGCCCCCTCCCCCGCTGAGCAGGGTCGCCGGAGGGGGCCGGGCGCGGAACCTACCCCTGCCCCCCCCGCCGCTGACCAGAGGAGGGTGAGGGGGCGCTCGTCTGTCTGTCTGTCTGTCTGTCTGTCTGTCTGTCTGTCTGTCTCCGTCTGTCTGTCTGTCTGTCTGTCTGTCTGTCTGTCTGTCTGTCTGTCTGTCTGTCTGTCTGTCTGTCTGTCTGTCTGTCTGTCTGTCTCTCTCTGTCTCTCTCTCTCTCTCTCTCTCTCTCTCTCTCTCTCTCTCTCTCTCTCTCTCCCTCTGTCCCGATGAAACCTAAATTCAGTGCACCATTTGCTTTTCATGTCTCTCTTTGTGATTCCCAACTCTTTCCGTGTGCCGTCAATTCCCAGGGGAGACCGGTTTCCCCACGGAGGCTACCACGGCAGCATGGATGACAGAAACAAGTGAGCGCGGGGATGCCTCTCACGTGGGCTGAGCATGTTACACCTGCCCCTAAGCCTCAGCCAAACGCTGTTTGATGCCCTCGACCCCACTGTTGGGCGCCGGTCAGATGAACTCGTCAATGGTCATCTGTAAAGTAGGGTAGGGGGAAGGGGATTTTGATGCCCTGCCAAAGGGGACTAGGTTTGTCTCCCATGTCCACAGCCTCAAAGGGGACATATTATACCACCAGGTGTGAGTGGGATTTGCCGTTACAAGCCATTTGGCCTTATGTGACATCACAAGTGGGCGTGTCCACCTAGATGTGTGACGGATAGAAGAGCAAGGTTTGCTACAGTCCACTGGGTAGGCTGGTAGACGGATCTATCCAACATACATCTAGGTGGACACACCCACTTGTGATGAAAGAAGAGGCTGCTTTCCAAAACGGTTTGTAATGGCTAATCACACTCACACCTGGTGGTACAATAAGACACCTTTAACTACAGGCATACTCACTGCCTAACCGTAACTGGTCCTTAACGAAATGAATCTGAATTCACTCTACGTGGCCTCCGATAAAAGTGAAATGTAGTAGGAAATAGTAACCAGCAACCATTAGTGGGTCTTTAGTAAACAGCAGTGGGTCTATGATTGGCCAGGCTTCATCCCTGTGTTTCCCCTCTCCTCTCCAGCGACCGAAGAGGCCGGCTGGGAGAGCCCTACGAAGGCATGGTGAGTCTCACCGGGCCCGCCTACCCCCCCACCTGCTGACACGCATGAGTTTACTGGTGTTAGTTACTAGCTGTTTGTAGTGATATGAGGGGATTTATTGTGTTGGTTACTAGCTGTGTGTAGTGATATGAGGGGATTTATTGTGTTGGTTACTAGCTGTGTGTAGTGATATGAGGTGATTTATTGTGTTGGTTACTAGCTGTGTGTAGTGATATGAGGTGATTTATTGTGTTGGTTACTAGCTGTGTGTAGTGATATGAGGGGATTTATTGTGTTGGTTACTAGCTGTGTGTAGTGATATGAGGGGATTTATTGTGTTGGTTACTAGCTGTGTGTAGTGATATGAGGGGATTTATTGTGTTGGTTACTAGCTGTGTGTAGTGATATGAGGGGATTTATTGTGTTGGTTACTAGTTGTGTGTAGTGATATGAGGGGATTTATTGTGTTGGTTACTAGCTGTGTGTAGTGATATGAGGGGATTTATTGTGTTAGTTACTAGCTGTTTGTAGTGATATGAGGTGATTTATTGTGTTAGTTACTAGCTGTTTGTAGTGATATGAGGTGATTTATTGTGTTGGTTACTAGCTGTTTGTGGTGATATGAGGTGATTTATTGTGTTGGTTACTAGTTGTTTGTATTTGTATGAGGTGTTTACTTTTGTAAGCTACTAGCTGTCTGTAGTAATATATGAAGTGTTAACTTGTTAGTTACAAACTTTTAGTAGTTGTATGAGGTCATTACTTATTTGTTACAGGCTGTTTGTAGTAGTATCAGTTGTTTACTTGTGTAAGTTACTAGCTGTTTGTAGTAGTATGAGGTGTTTACCTGTGTAAGTTACTAGCTGTTTGTAGTAGTATGAGGTGTTTACCTCTGTAAGTTAATAGCTGTTTGTAGTAGTATGAGTTGTTTACCTGTGTAAGTTACCAGCTGTTTGTAGTAGTATGAGTTGTTTACCTGTGTAAGTTACCAGCTGTTTGTAGTAGTATGAGTTGTTTACCTGTGTAAGTTACCAGCTGTTTGTAGTAGTATGAGTTGTTTACCTGTGTAAGTTACCAGCTGTTTGTAGTAGTATGAGTTGTTTACCTGTGTAAGTTACCAGCTGATTGTAGTAGTATGAGTTGTTTACCTGTGTAAGTTACCAGCTGTTTGTAGTAGTATGAGTTGTTTACCTGTGTAAGTTACCAGCTGTTTGTAGTAGTATGAGTTGTTTACCTGTGTAAGTTACTAGTTTGTAGCATGGGACTGAGGAGAGAGGGAGCAGTAGAACCAGGATTGTTTTTCTTGTGTTGTAGTAGCGGCTCAGCGGCTAGGACACTGGGCATGTACACTTGTCTAGGCCCGCTGTTGCCTGGCAACGGTTGTATCCTTGGTTACCGTAGAGCAGCTAAGTACGTAGTCCAGAGATCAGAAAGGCTAGCAAATTAAGGTGAAACAAAAGCAACGCACGGGCCGGTATCTTTTTTAGGTCAAACTGCAAGTGAATCGTTTTTGGGGGAAAGCAGCAAGGGTAACCAAACTGGTGGATGGTGTTAATCAAATCATTGTATTCAATGTGAATAAACAAGGCAGCAATTCATGAGATGATGATGGATTGAGAGAGGCTAAACTAGTTGAACTTGATTTGACTCTTAGACGGGTAATTCTGGACAGGTAATGGCTTATGTAATACGGTAATCCACTAACTACCCAAGCAGTGATGCATGTATATTTGTAAAGAATTATAAATGTCTCAGCAGAAAGGAAATGGGTTGATCATTGACCTCACCTTAGTCAATATATTACTCCGGACACACCCACTTATATCAACACTGTGTGTGTGTTGTGTGTGTGTGTGTGTGTGTGTGTGTGTGTGTGTGTGTGTGTGTGTGTGTGTGTGTGTGTGTGTGTGTGTGTGTGTGTGTGTGTGTGTGTGTGTGTGTGTGTGTGTGTTCCTTAACCGCTCCTTGACCTCAGAGTTCTCTCCTTCAAAGTAAAAATTAATAATTATCCCTGCTCTACCTTGGGCAGCCCTTTTGTCAAATATTAATCTCTACAATTTCAATGTCTCCTGTAAGCATGGTTTCAAAGATTACCTGATGTGTGGGGTTCCCCATGCATCAGACTGATTACCTTATGCATGGGATCCATATATGTCAGGTACTCAGTCTATATACTTAGTGATGCACATCTCATTAGGATGATGTGGGATGTTGTATTAAATGACACAACAATAATATAATGTTAAACAGCTGTATAATAAATCTACTCCATGCCCTACTAGCGTTCTGCACTCCACTTTTGTAGTACAATTTGATTTAATGGATGGAATTTTCTTAGGCCTTTTTTGATGATGAGATCATCTTTTTGTGGCTTAAGGACTGTCCTCATTGTATAAAAATAGAATCTGGTACGAGCTCCAATTTACTTACGTTAACTTTAGTTTTGGTTCCCTCAAACATCCATCGGGGCTATTATTCGCGGTCAAAGTTAAACGAGCAGCCGATCAGCCCCCAATGAGGCACACTTCTCCTACTTTGTATACAGGCCGTATTTTGCACCCTAAACCTTTTTACCTCTGTGTTAATCGCTCAATCAATTACGTCACCAATTACAACAAAATGTCAATTTAGTGCTAGGCACCACTTCACCCACAGGGGGCACAAAATCACACATTAACAGCCTTTTCTGTCAATCAATGACTCAGAATCACTCTAAATAGCTTCGGGAGGCCTATCTCTTCACCCCCGATTGACATGTCCCCGCAAATCGCGGGGGTCAGCAGTGCATGTGGGCTGGGAATATATCTTTGCAGACTGATTGCACTCCTATTTATTATTATTATTGAGGTTTGTCATGAATTTTTGTTTTAATTTTAACTTTTGTTGTTTCTTTCTTCCATGGCTCCTGAATTAGGGTGGGGGTTTTCACGGTGAGTGTGATATGTTTAGTGCCTGCTTACTTTGGGAATGCTTATTTATTAATTTAGTTCACAGAAACTCTTTCCTTAATTGTTTTCGACCCATCTTTATTTTTTGTATGTTTTTTTATTGGTAATAAATGTATTGTAGATGTCATCCTTATTTCTCATGTTATGTTTCTTTGTCAATTATTCCATAGACCGCAATGCCAACTGGGAACCCTTTCAGCCTGGTCAGTGTATATTGGTATTTTTAGGGATCAACACTATTTGAAGTGTATTTTAAAAGGGGACATTTCCCTGAGGTTTCCTCTATGTCTGGTCCTTGTGTTGGCCCAGGCGGCCGGGGCTCCTACGGGGACATGAGTGGACCAGTCGTCACCACACAAGTCACCATCCCCAAAGACGTTAGTCCCGAGAACCCTTTGACTCTCTTGACGAAATACCGTCCACCAAATAAGATCCCCCAATAATCATCAGCATTTCTATTTCTTTTGAAGTTGGCGGGGTCTATCATTGGTAAGGGGGGCCAGAGGATCAAGCAGATCAGGTCAGAGTCGGGGGCCTCGATCAAGATCGATGAGCCACTAGAGGGCTCCGAGGACCGGATCATCACCATCACAGGGACCCAGGACCAGATCCAGAACGCCCAGTTCCTCCTACAGAACAGGCACGTAACCACTGGGGTGCCCTTCTTAGACGGCTGGCAGTGGGAGCCATACCTTGTACTCAAGTTTACCTTGTACTACTTGTTTACTTTACAAGCGATGTGGAACGTTTGACCTTTTAACCTTGAATCCCATCACATAATGGAGACAACCAGTAGGTGTTTTTTGCCGGTTAACTACTAAACCTGTAGATCTTAAAGTGAACTACAAAAAACGTATTTGTAACTGTTAATAAGGGTTATGAAGGTACAGTGTAATACACTGTAATCTCAATGTATTATCGCACAGTGTATGTTTAATTTTTAGCAGCTTTTTAACTCTTGAGTTCCTAAAATGTATTTTTTTTTCCCTCCTCCCCTTTTTAAATGCTTTAACAGTGTGAAGCAGTTCTCTGGACGGTTCTTCTAAGACAACCAAGGACGTGGGGGGAAGGAGAAGCAATACTGCCATAACTGTTGGGCTCTTCTATCCATATTCAACCTATTCCTTTGTTTGGGATAGACGTTGCCCCTTCCTCTTCATCATAAATGGTCTGCTACGTCAAGTTTCCCAGCTGTCAAGTTACCAGCCTCCACCTTCTGTGCTGATGTTTTCATTTTACTTTATTAGTTGTTTTTTTACTGGATCCATGTACTGTAATTGGAGTAAACTCACTTGTTTGGTACCTTGTTTTATTTTGTTACGTGTGCCCTAGCACCCCCTGTGCCACCGCTGTGTTCCAGTACAGCAGAATGTCATTTTAATTTTCTGGATTTTAGCTTTTCTCCAAATTATTTGGTACACTCTCAAAAGACCTTGAGCTGATTCGTTCTTTTTTTAAATGAGGTTTTTTAATGAGGTAATTATTTTTAAATAAACCAAGGAGTAACAACCAATTGTTAAATGTATATCTTAAGCGAGAAATCGATTTCCATACTTTTACCAACAATTCTTCTAACACAATTCTTTTGAATGTTTAGGAAAAAATGCACAAAAATAGACATGATTTACAGTTTTTCTCAGTCGCTTTGGTACATTTCTCAGATCAGAATTTAAATTTGCAAAACAGTAAGTGCATTTCTCAAAACAATTCGTACAAATAGCAAAACACCATGGATTTCATGCAAAAGCAAGTCTCTTGCCCAAAATCCTTAGTTTGTTTCTCAAAAGTAAATATCTGTGTCAATGAACATGTCAGTGCCATCAAAATGACAAGTCCTTGCGTCATTGTGTACGGATAAGACAGTCAAATTGCTTAGTCATGTTGTCAATATAACAGTGTACTCTGGAGGGATGTTCTGATGTAAACCATGGCTAAAGTTTTGAAGACAATTATTGTAAATTTTAAGTTACACCTTAGTGTATGTGGGAGATTGATTGCAAGAGACTGGACAAGATTCACATTTACGCTTTGACTGTTTGTACTGTAATTTGTTGACAGACCATGTCATTGCAGGAAATGTGAACATAGGACAATCTCCTTAGGGTAAACTGTACATGCATTGCTGTAGGAATTACAGTGCATTAATCCTACACCTCCTGACGTTCCTGTCTGTTGGGCCACAAATTCTCAGACAATGTAAATTTGTGTTGTGCTCCAGCTATATATATACTTGCCAGTTCATGGTTCAGGAGATGCAGCTTTGAGCTACTCCAGTAAACTGGTTGATCGTTGGTTGATCTAACACTTCACACATTTCCCTTCTTTAGAGAAATCAAGATTCACCTGGTAGCAATTTACCAATTCAAAAAAAAAGTCTAATGGAAATGTATAGAAATATGCTTGACATTATGACAACTTGTTCAACCATTTTGCATGTAAAGACTTATGCAATGAACTAAGGCCCAAATCTTGTGGGGGTGAGACTATTCAATAGATACAATACAATACAATACATTTTGATCAACATGACATAAGCAATTGATAATGTAGGAAAGAGCAGATAATTGTACATAATCATTTGCATGAATGTACCAAAGCATTTGCAACTTGTTCACAGAAATGAGAAACTGCTTTTTTGATGTGCACAAACGACACAATGATGTGAAGATTGAACAGGTAGTTTTGAGAATTTCAATTCTGATCTGAGAAATGTACCAAAGCGACTGAGCAATACTGTAATACATGGGCTTTTTGTTTGGGAGTATTATGCTTAGCAAATTGAAGACAAACTGATAAAAAATCATTTGTTTTGCATTGAAGGACAGGAAGCTGATGCAAAGGTGTAAATAATCAGTATTATAAGATAATTTGGTCACCATTGCCTCTTTGAAAGAGACCGGGCCAGAAAAGGAAGTCTTGTGATATTTTCCCATTATCATATATTATCACTTTACAAATTATTATTTTTTTGTTCATGTACATGCCTTACTGTGATTAAATCATATACAATCATTGGCTTAGTTTTCTTTGTTATTGTATTTTTGCTGAATGTTGCCTATTTTCAGTCTATTAAAACTTTTGAAAGGCAATATTGAGGAAGTGTGCGTCTGGTCTAGCAATGGTGTCTAGCAATGGTGTTTTTTCGTCGACGTCTTTCTCAAGTCTTCAGTTCCTGCTACAAGTGAGTAAATACAGACGGTGCAACATTTAATCAAACGTTTCCTGGGCTGTATTTGAACTGCAGAATGACCATGAGATTTATGAGGGGGCCAATTCGCAATGGGTTTTTCCAATTTATACACATATTGGCAGGTCATAAAACACTTTTATGACTTGTTATACGCTTTCTATTTGACTTAATTTTGAGTAATATAGCATACTCTTTAACGGTTGAAGTCGTTTGTGATGTGTTATACTAATTTGCATAACGCATTGCGTTTGATTAAGTGTACATGGTCGCAGATAGTGCAGGAAGGGTCAGGTTGTTTTTCCCAGCGTTTAGCAGCCTTTCTCGCAGGGTTGAACTGTTCAGCACCGGAAATGTGTTTACAAGAACGTTTCTATAGACAAACCCATCCTGGTGTTTTCCCATCAGAGCACAGCCCCACCGCCTCTCAACGTCACATGGTCCGGGGCTTCACCGAGACCCGAGCTGTTGGACTGGGATAGGATTTCAATCCCGAACGGGGACGCGAGAGAAGGAGAAAGCTGTAAAGGAGACCACAGCAGAGAGCCATGGTGGTTCTGCACCAAAACCAGGAAGGATAGACATACAACGAAGTGGGATCCGTATTTTCCGTGTGTTTTTTCATGTGTCGGAGAATGATTTTGCTAATTAGGAGCCATATGAAGTAAAAGTCCGCCATATTCAGATCACCACGCCCGGACTCGGTTCTCAGGGTAAAATATTTTGTTACTCTTTTACTTGTTGCTCCGGTTGAAACAATATCCTTTGACCGCTGATCACCACAGTATACACGCAACCATTACAATAGAAACGACGCAGGCTTAACGTTACTACTACCACCATGTATTCTTTTCTTCAGCATATTTTACGCAATCATTTTTTTATTGCACTGCGAGTAAAAAAAAATATCAACAACCAGTAAGCCTACATATCTCTGCATATAATCGCATGTGTGTGAACTATTTGCTGTATCTGATTGAACCAACATTCCAACCAACAGTAACAGGCCCCACTACCTCATCCAACTAGTGAACTGTTTCCAAAAGTTATGACTCTGGCTTCTGTGGGGGCCTGCTGCCTCGGCGAGGAGGCGAAGGAAGCACGTAGGATCAATTATGAGATTGAAAGGCAGCTCCGCCGGGACAAGAAGGACTCCCGAAGGGAATTCAAACTCCTCTTGCTGGGTAAAGAAATTACAACCCTACGCAGACGTTTTTTGGTGGTTGTTGTTTTTGTATTTGTTTCTGTTTGTTTACGATATGATTCCATGCTTTCACTTCCCAATGCATTCAAAGTGTGTAATTATGTTTCAAATGATTTGTGCTGTGTAAAGAATGGAATTGTGATAAATATACAGTTTGTATTGCATTTTCTAAGGAGAAAATGCAATACAAGACGCTGTGGACTTTGTGCATATAAGGCATCCAACGGGGGGCACGGCCTGAACCGGCCCCCTAAAGACCCATGGCCAGAACTAGTCTTCAGAAATTATTGACTAACGCTAAACGGAGCATTACTCAGTGTTCAAAACAAAATGCTTGTCTTCGTCAAACAAAATCGGAAGTGCCAATTAATATCATTAACAGAACTGGTTTAGTAACTCGTTGACACACCCGCGTGTATTAACTCAAATATAATCCATAGGCTGAAACGTTTGGAGTTAGATTCACCCCTTTTGTCTTCATCTGTACCTGGTAAACCCTGCGTAAACCAGATGCCCCCTTTAACGACCGGCCCCTGCATTCACTCTGGATTAAAGAAGTGTCTCGTCGGTTAGTGTAATAACAGCATCCCTCACTTCCACTCAGGGACTGGCGAGAGTGGGAAGAGCACATTCATCAAACAGATGCGGATCATCCACGGCTCTGGGTATACAGAGGAAGACAAGAGGAGCTACACCCGGCTGGTCTACCAGAACATCTTCACGGCCATGCAGACGATGATCCACGCCATGAGCGCACTCCAGATCCCGTACAAGTACCAGCACAATGAGGTGATCCTTCTTCTTTCGGTTCTGCGTCCCTGGCGTCGTCCCCTTGTTATGGCATACAGCAATTGAATTATAATGTCACGGGTCTAGTAAGCGCCAGCTCTCGGCCGCTGCGCTACTGCCAACTCTTTCATACATTTGAAAGGAGAGAGTGAAACACTACACAGTAGCTACGTGCTGTATATACTATACAGCACTACGTTATACAATGCTATCGTAATATACCATATACTATACAGCATTACATTATACCATACTATCCTAATAAACCATATACTATACAGAATTACATTATACCATACTATCCTAATAAACCATATGCTATACAGAATTACATTATACCATACTATCCTAATAAACCATATACTATACAGAATTACATTATACCATACTATACTAATAAATCGTATACTGTACAGCATTACACTATATCATACTATACTAATATAGTATAGTACTAATAATAATATACCGTATCATACTATACCACACTACACACTATACATTACTGTACTAAAATGTCATACTATACCACCCTAGACTATACTATACTAATAAACCATATCCTATTATACAGCACTACACTATCCTATACTAATAAACCATATCATACTGTACCATCCTACTATACCATACCATATTATATTACGTCCTTACATTGCATTACAGAAATAGGGTATGTAGCCGAACTAAACTATGCAGGCCAATTCACTTTGTCCATTGTACACATCTCGATAGGCCTGACAATCGTAATGATACGATGTTAATCTCATCGAGGCATCCTGATGCTGGGTATATGATCAAAGCACTGCGAGATGCGCCATCGCAGGTTTTATCTCTCTCGTTGTCGGAGGACAACGTTCTATAGCACACTATAATATACTATATATACAAAGGGGAACAAGATGGTGTCCTTGAAACAGTGTGAGGAGTTGTGGCTGGTAATATTCGATTACAAATAGGGAAATTTTTCCAAAAAAAAGTATTGCTTGAATGCATCATTCTACATTTTTTGAGGAAAGATTTTCATAAAGAGGATGGATGACATCATATGACAACTGAAATGTTGACACATGCATTCCTGTACTTTTCCTTGTGATGCAACTACATATTTAATAAAATGACAATGATCAGTCTTAATGCTGAGAAAAACTGCCTTCTTCCAAATAGCTTTAATCTCTTAGCTCCAAGGTGTAGTTGCAAAAGAGCCAACTCCAACAAATCAAGTAAAACACAAACACGGAAATACTGGGCGACACAGTGATTTAGACGCACCTATTCAAAGCAGTCCAACAAAGAAATAACTGTCGGACAAATACCTCTGAGTCACATTCAAGCTCCCTTCTGGGAACAACATCTCATAAAAAAAAACAGTACAACCCAAATTGTTTATCTACATCAGAATGCTACCGATGCCCGCTCAGATTTTATGCAAGTTGTTAATGACGCCAGACACCGATGAGCAAACCCTGGGCAATGCTAAACCAAAAACACTCGTTACACTCACCAGTTATGCTGTATAACTGTTTCCGCACACACACACACACACACACACACGCACACACACACACACACACACACACACACACACACACACACACACACACACACACACACACACACACACACACACACACACACACACACACACACACACACACACACACACACACCATCAGTTATTACTGGATGCTGTAGATTCATGTACAACAACATACCTGATTATTTTTTGGATCAGTTGTACTTATATTTAGGTTATGAAGTTGTCTGAATACTTTGTGAATCCACTGTACGTATATTTAGGTTATGAAGTTGTCTGAATACTTTGTGAATCCCCAGTACGCATATTTTGTATCTGAAGTTGTCTGAATATTTTCTGAATTCACTGTACTTATTTAGGCTTTTAGTTCTGTACCCGCATTCCTAATCAACACGTATTGTCCTATTTGTCTTTATTTCAGGGCCATGCCATGGCTGTCTGCATGGTGGATGTGGAAAAGGTCTCAACGTTTAACCATCCATACGTGGAAGCCATCAAGAGCCTGTGGAGCGACCAGGGCATTCTTGAGTGTTACGGACGAAAGAGGGAATACCAGCTTTCAGACTCCACCAAATAGTGAGTTGCAAAATGATGAAGAGAAAATCGACTTCTTATCCTAGGCAAATTTCCGGCACTTACCGAGTGAGCTGAAATGTGATCCAGTCCAGAACCCCAATGTGACAGTTTAGAAACACGGAAGGACTGAGTGAATTAAAAAACTCTACCAGTAGCCAAAGGCATGCACAGAATACTATACATTGATATAACATATAGCGGTATAAATAGGATACTATAGAATACCATAACATACTGTATCAAGGTACATAAAGAGGGTCCTATACAACACCGTTATATACTATATAGAGGTATATAAACAGGGTACTCTGCAACACCATAATATACTATGTATAGGTTTATAAACAGGGTACTATACAACAAAACCATAATATACTATATAAAGGTATATTAACAGATCCTACACTCGATTCGCATTAGATGCTACATATAAAGGCATATAAATGCAGGCCTGATAGGGTTGATTTCAGGCTTGAGCTTGGCCATGTATGTGGTCGAGAAAAGTGAAAGTAGGTGAGCGGTGCCTTTTAAAATGTCTAGTGAACCTACCTGACCTTTTGATTGACATGTCTGCCACCAACTAGGCGTAGTCTATATAAAGAAATCTTTTACCTTTGTATGTTTGCACTGAGGATGGTCTGAATGGGACTGAAAACATTTTGCACACACTTTGGTTAGCACTTTACCCTTTTATGTAATAAAAACGTATTGTTGCATTGGCTACATGGTGCGTGAGTTCCGCTCCTTTTATTGTTGTCAAGAAAGGCAATTCTCTATGGTGCCTTTGAATGTATTTGATAATTTCAGGCACAGATAATTTCACTTCCTAAAATGCCATATTATACTGCTTAACCATATGCTAAATAAGTACATTTCTTCCTTCCCATGTGCACCAGCTATCTGAATGCATTGGATCGTATCGCGGACGCGGGCTATGTGCCGACCCAGCAGGACATACTCCGGGTCAGAGTGCCCACCACGGGTATAATAGAGTACCCCTTTGACCTGCAGGATGTGGTTTTCAGGTAAGCCTTTGAAAGTTAGGTTTTTTAAGGTTGAACTGACCTTGTTCGACAAGCTCCTATTCAAGCCCCCGTTGCTTCAGCATCAGGGCTGGGGGGGCGGACTGGAGATTGGTACAGTCATTTCAAAATAATACATATTTGTGTTATTATTTGTTTGGGGTGTCCTTGGCAACACTAGTGATTGCCGTATACATCTATGTTCAGAAAACATTTTCCCTGCAGTAGATATTTTAAAGGTATTTAAAAAATGTTATGCTATTTGTAATCAATTATATTGTGGTTGGGGTAGTGGCTGGTGTGTTCGATCCCCCCTAATTGAAAGGTTCTTGGTTCGATCCCTAATGTCCATAGTCCACCTGTAGGCAATCTTGAGCAAGATGCTTCCAAACCCAACAACCTGCTCCTTCAGGCCTTGTCTCCAAACACTGGAAATCGTTATGGTCTTGATGCGTCTGGTTTAAGGTGACATATTATACCACCAGTGTGAATAGCCGTTACAAGCAGTTTTGAATATCGGCGTCTTCTGACATCACAAGTGGACGTGTCCACCTAGATGTATGAGGGATAGATGTGCAATGTTTGCTACAGTCCACTGGGTAGCCTGGTAGACTGATCTATCCAGCATACATCTAGGCGGACACGCCCACTTGTGATGTCAGAAGAGGCAGATTTTCAAAACTGCTTGTAACGGCTATTCACATACACACACCTGGTGGTATAAAATGTCACCTTTTAAGGAGTCTATGGTCACATTCACAAACCTCTACTGTCCCCTTTTGGTGTTCTTATGTGCTGAATGTTGTCCTGGGCCCTCCTAGAATGGTGGATGTTGGCGGCCAGCGTTCGGAGAGGAGGAAGTGGATCCATTGTTTTGAGAAGGTCACCTCCATCATGTTCCTGGTGGCCCTCAGCGAGTACGACCAGGTCCTGGTGGAATCGGACAACGTGGTGAGGAGCGGGGCCTAATTTCTTCAACCTCATGCCGTTTACCAGGATCGTCATACATCCCCGGGCAATATTTGATTGCTGCCCGGACATGTTGGCCCTGGCTGAGATTCCGAGTGCAGATGTACTTGTTGTAATCATGCACACAACATCATGTGATACACGAGAAATCGTATTTCTATTCGGGCGTTGTAATCAAGACAGAAAACAGAATCGGTATACCCCGCTTTAACAGTTTCAACACCCTCATTCGGAGACAAAAGCATCCAAGCAATCTTGGATCTTACTGATCTATCTTTGTATCTGCTGTGTCTGGTAAGGAGATCAATCACAATAAAGAGTCACTTGAAGCTGTACCCAAATTACTCTGGATTTCTGTACCTTTCCTCTTCCTGGCCTTCCCCTTCTGCATGTTGACGTTTACACACTGACTCAAACATGGCATTACAACGTGGTGGTGTTCATTGCTATGTGGTAGTATGCGCTGCATTCCTGCAGGGGGAGCCCTTGAGACACTACATTGAGTCTGTTGAAAAGGTGTGTGTGTGTGTGTGTGTGTGCGTGTGTGTATGATAATGCATACAGACACACTCCTGTAAGTACTGCTGTTTAATATCTGATCCTTGTTGACGATTCAAATCATTCTGAAATGTTTTTTTATTTATATTTCTTATTATGTTTTTTTTTTTCAAGAATCGAATGGAGGAGAGCAAAGCCTTATTTCAGACGATAATAACCTACCAGTGGTTCAAGAACTCATCAGTCATCCTGTTCCTGAATAAGATTGATCTGCTCGAGGAGAAAATCCTCTTCTCTCATTTGGTCGACTACTTCCCTGAATATGACGGTGAGTCATCGTGATAGAAATTGGCAAAGAAATAAGTGTCAATTGTACTGTTATTCAACTTATCTCTGCTCTCCAATGTCCCAGGCCCACCACGAGACATCTTGGCAGGGAGGGACTTCATCCTGAAGATGTTTGATAACCTGAACCCAGAGCCCTCCAAAATCATCTACTCCCACTTCACCTGCGCCACGGACACGGATAACATTCGCTTTGTCTTCCACGCGGTCAAAGACTACATCCTGCAGAAGAACCTGGAGGAGTACAATCTAGTGTGAGCTTGGGGGGGTGGGGGGGGGAAGAGAGTTGACTTACTCTACTGCTAACTTTAATAAGTAGAATATGGCCACCAGTGACGGGAGGAACTCACAGCATAACCTGGCCCAGTGACTGCACCGCCCCGCCTCTCCCCTGATGAAGTCGACTCTGATGAAGAAGTATATCCTAATAATCATTCAGTATGGTCCCTCTTACTGGGGACATAGGTACGGTGCACTGTGACCCACAAAGTCCTTTTTAGAGGGAGAGAATTCCAGTGTACGACTTTATAAATGAACACTAGAACAAATATATATATATATATATGTATATATATATATATATATATATATATATATATATAATTGTTCTTTTTATTATTTTGCGAACAGGTTGCACACATCCAAAATGTAACCCCAGTACGTAGATTTAACTGCTGTGCAGCGCCACACACCGCTAACCTAAGTTGGTTACGTTTATTTTTGTATCTTTGGGTATATTTAAATGATTTAATTTTTCTATTTGTTGAGTTATTATTGCTTATAACACATTCACTTGCGTACAGGTATTGATTTGCACATTGTACACATTTTTTATTTTGTTTTTACTGTTGGTTTTTGTGCTGCATTATATGTGTTACTTTTACTGTTGGATATCAGATTTGATGAATTTATTTTTACTTTACTTCAAAGTATTTCGTCGATGCGTTGTGAAAACAGTAAGCTCAACCCATGAGTATTTAAGTTATAATAATTATCACTGATTGTATTGCCAAGTATAATCTTTACAAAGTAATTTCTTTTTAAAAGCAGGATTGTATTTCCAGTCTAAAAACATATCTAAAGCTAAAATGATTGATGTCGCCGCATGACACTGTTCTTATATTGTCGTTTGAAACAGTACATACCAATAATATCTTGTGCCTTTTAAATATGTATAATTCCTGAGTGTTGGAAGGAACTGAAGATAAAGCTGACTTTTATTGTGTAATCATAAATAAGGCGGCGAATGGTGAAAAAGGGAATGAATAAAGTCAAATCTAAATGTTTTTAGTACTACGTGGCCTTTGTTACATGGCAAGTGTCTTATTTGTTTAAGTAATACACCTTTTAAATAAAAAATGGGTATATTTCAATTTTGATTCAAATGTTTCATTAAAGTTCAACAGATTTTTATCCATTATGGTATGAATGGACTGATATTTTGCTATAGACTATTTGCAAAAACTTCCTCTAATCCTATAGCCATAACATATAAAGTATAGCCATAAGTTATAACAATAGTGATTGGCAGGTTTTTCACGTTTTCTTTCAAATGTTACAAACAGCAGGGGGTGCATATCTGGCTGTATCTCACAAATGAAAGGGTGTTGCCTATTCATCACGTAGCTGAAGTTACGCCAATTGAATTGTTCGCATATTAACTGACAATCGACCACCTCATATAGTAATAGGCGTTATTGGCGAGAGAATAGACTTCCGGTTAAGGGATATCCGTTTCCTTTAAATGATTCGGTTATTGTTTTGTCAATTTTTTGTAAAAACGGCACATTTATTCTCCTTGTCTTTGATGTTGTTGTAATTCTTGTCGTATTGCCCCGGAGCCTGTTAAGTGGCGTAGATTGTTCATACGTCTGGAAATTGCTTTCTAGTAGGCCGTGATAACGCTTTAATACCTGAACCTCCTCTCCCAGACTACCTGTTAACACATACCTCCATGCCAAGGACTGCCCATTTCCCCGCCTATAAACCAAGGAATGTGAAATACACCTGCCGTTTTTTTTAATAAATTTGTATTCATTATTGACGTAAATGTTTCACCCACCTCGAGGACGCTTTTCTTGGACGCTTCAGTTGAAATATCTAGGCATCTTGTTAGCTGTGACATTACTTTAACAATATACTATCAATACCAACCCCTCAGCAGCACTCTACCGTTTAAAATGGACGAATGTTGTATGTCTACTCAACAAAAGGAACAACACAGGATACATGTTGAAATACAAAGAATGCTTCGTCGTGATGAAGAGAAATCCCGCCGTGAAATAAAGTTGCTTCTCTTAGGTAAGTCTGCCGTGGGCTCCGCTAATTGAAGTGGTCGCCCATCACATTTTGGACTGGTTGACTTCCACGCATTGACTGATGAACTAATGCGTCTTAGAATCTAGATGAAACTTTATTTGAATATTTTATATATTTAAATGATATAATTTTATTAATGTGAAATACAATGGTCAATGCGAATAAATGCAATTATGCAAAATCAATCGAATATTCGTAGAGACCAATAACTAGCCTACTAACCCGAAATATAGAGTAACTATCAAGAAGGCAAGATCATATCAACCTGGACAGCTGATATGATTTTGCATAACAAATATGCGAAGACAACTTCTTATAGAGGCTCATTTTATGGGCATTGTTACATTTTATTTTTGCCAACCAACACTATGTTGGTTGGCTATATAATGATGATTTGATAGGCTAAGTAAAGCTTTCACTTATAAATCAATTATTGCCCTCTCGAGGCGTACGCGTGAGTCAAAGTCAATGTCAAAGTCAAATGTATTTGTATAACACAGTGGCGTCACTAGGATGTTTTATTCGGGGCTAAAGCCCTGGATCTAATTTGATTAGCCCCGAATCTTTTTTTTGTAAAAAAAAAAAAAAAAAAAAAGATTATTATAATTTTTATTTTATTTTTTAATATTTTTTGCTGCATGCAGAGCCTGTGCCATATCCGCACGTCGCACATGCTCCCATTTGTTAGGACTCTTGCGTAGCTTACTGCTAGGAATTTCGGTTCTACTGCTCAAGATTTTAAGCCATGAATTGATGAACTTGCATTGAAGAAAATATGTCAGTTTTCTGTGGGCTGTAAAAAGGCCAATCTATGAGGCTTAATAGCATGCCAATATTGATGACTGATTGTGTCAATTGTCTAAGGATGAATGCTAACATGATTTGTTTCCAACTTTTGCCTTAAGTTACAATTTAGCTAACTAGCTAGCTGCCCACCCTTTTCAATTCCAATGGTGGCTTTCATTTCATTACCAATGTTAAGTGTAAAAAATAGTTAACACTGGTGCTGAGTCATGATTCCTAAAAAAGAAATACCCAAAACATGTGATATGTTTTAAGTTTTGAAAAATCCAGGATGCCTGAGAGCCTTACTGCATTACATTCCATAATAGTTGTTTCTTTAGGAACCTGAATGTTGTCTTTTCCTTCACAGAAAAAAAGAAAATTCCACTATAAAATGATGCAGAAAAGGCACAGATAGATGAATAAAAATCCACCAGAATGCAGGAAATTAAGTGTTTGACACTCAAAAAATTCTGGGGGAGCACCCCCATACCCCCAACCTATAATCTGTCCCCCAAAATGTTGAAATGAAACCTAGCCTATATGACCCTGTACGCAGGTTGTACACAATATATTCATAGATATTTTGTTTTTACTTTCTGGATTAAAAAGAAGGCATGCCAGCAAACTAATAATTAGTGTGGTTTATCATTTCATCATAGAGTGGCCCTTTGTGAAAATGAGTTTGACACCCCTGATATAGGTAATGTAAGGTCTGTCTCACTTGTATTCAATTTACTCTGAAATAACTTGAATGGAACTTTAGATGTCTAAGCAGCAGTCAGGTAGCTATTCAAAGCTATAATTACCTGCCTATTTTGTTTATTTAGGTAAAGCATTATGAATTATATTTTTGCATGCGCAATAAAGTAAACAACAAAATTTGCACTGTCCTATTCCCTCTTGGGCTAAGCCCCGGATGTTTCAGAAACCTAGAAACGCCCCTGGTATAACACTGTATCAGACAAACTGGTTATTCAAAGTGCTTTAAAAAAAATAAATAAATGGAAAGTATGGAAATGTATATATACATATAGATAAATAAACAAATAAAAAATAGTCATATACATAATTATTCAAGTATCAACTGAATAAAACGAAACGAAAAACAAGATTAATTGAGCAAGAGAAAATAAATGGGTTTTTAATTTATTTTTAAAAGTTGTTACAGAAGGGGCAGATTTCATTTCTGGTGGTACTTGGTGGACAACACAATGGCTAAATGCCATTTCACCCTGCCTAGACCTGACTATAGGCACAACCAACTGGCCAGTGTCAGTGGATCTAAGTGACCTGTTACGTTTGTTATAGATAAGCATATCTAATGTGTGTGTGCGTGTGTGCGTGTGTGTGTGTGTGTGTGTGTGTGTGTGTGTGTGTGTGTGTGTGTGTGTGTGTGTGTGTGTGTGTGTGTGTGTGTGTGTGTGTGTGTGTGTGTGTGTGTAGTACGCATATGCATATATGTCCAAACGTCCTATTTCGGGCGCACTTTGATCCTTGTCCATGTTTTGTCTTCCGTATTTCTCTGATGTGCCCAGGGACCGGGGAAAGTGGGAAGAGCACTTTCATCAAGCAGATGAGAATCATCCATGGATCTGGATACACAGAGGCGGAGAGAAGAGGCTTTGCTCGTCTCGTGTTTCAGAACATGGTCACTGCCATCCAGGCACTGATTAGCGCAATGGGGATGTTACACATCGACTACTATGACGGCAATAACATTGTGAGATACTTTTGTAATTCTTCGTCAAATGCACATACTCAGGCTCCCACTTACGCACACATGCACTAACAATTATATTATTATTATTGCTCCAGGGACTGTAATCCCATGTACACAGCTCATAGGTCAGGAAGTTAGAGAACGGAAATTGCGTTGCGGTAGACCAGGATAACGCTACGCTTGATGATAATCTTGATCTCTCAGCCTGTAGGTTTATAGTCTGTGTGTATGCCAGGTCCTGGCGGAGAGGCTGAGCCAGCTCCAAGTAGACCAGGTGTCTGCTCTGGAGCTCTGGCAGGTGGACGCCATCCGCAAGGTGTGGAGCGACCAGGGGGTCCGCAGAGGCTTCCAACGCAGGAGGGAATTCCAGCTCTCTGACTCCGCTGAATAGTGAGTTTTAATAACCATGTCATGGAAATGAGAATGGTGTGTGTGTGTGTGTGTGTGTGTGTGTGTGTGTGTGTGTGTGTGTGTGTGTGTGTGTGTGTGTGTGTGTGCGCATACACGTATACAGTGTGTATACATATAAAGTGGTGTGTATTGCCATAGATAGTCACACTTAAAGGTTGGGTATGGGATTTGCGAAACGCCAGCAGATTTTGAAAATACACAACTCAAATGGTCCTACCCCCTCTCCTTCAACGCTGACTCTAACTCCACCCATTCCAAGTACGTGGACGCGCAATCATGCACGAGCGCAAACACAGATGCGCGAGAGCGAGCCAGGCTAGCTCGGTTGGAGTTTAGGGTTGTCTTCTAGTGCTAGGTCCAAATGTGGATTAGCGAGTTAGCTAGCTCCAGTAGCTATCACAGGATAACAACAAACAGAAGCTTGCTCTGGATCACAAGCTTTGAGTACGTGCACGAAGGGGTCACGCGCGGGGAGCGGAGGAGGGGGAGTGCAGTATGACCGTTTGATTGACATACTTACTGTCCAATGCCACTCAGTGGTTCTGGAAATCATTGGCTGGAGTTTTTCGAGCCCAGGCCGTTCCACAGATGATTGACTTGTTTAATTTTCATGTCAGTACTTCTAACTCAGTGGCTGTAAGTGGGTTATGATAAGGATTTCAAGTAATTTTGCAAAAATGACCAAAAAAGAGAATTCCATACCCAACCTTTAAGTTTAAGACAGATATCATAGTTGAACGCAAATCTGTAAAAGTAGTAAAAGTGTTACGGCTCCAAGTCTTAAGCTGTTTATGTCTAGGGGGAGTAGGAGAACCATAACACATATTGACGTCGAACTGACTGGAGGAACAAAAGCACGGGGTATAGGGAACTATAAGAGGAGCCTAATCAAAGAAAGCAAAAATAAAGTGACAACTACAAGTGAACGCACGCAGCCTAGGCTAATACATACATAGCGCGGCCCCCGCTTCTAACCTGAACACACGAAAACTTTGTATGGATGGTAGTGTAAACCCATGGGTATCTTCCCTATTCATCTAAACCCCTGTGGCGTACCAAGAACACACTAAAAAACTGGCCACTACACATCAAACAAACAGACAGACAATGGAGTGGGTTACAATCGAGAAACAGTTGCAGGTTATAATGGCCTGATGACACTAATTGGATGGACAGCTCAGATTGGACAGGGGGTTGGCCGATGCTGCTGGAACAGCAAATGGCAAGACACCTACAGAGAACAAGAGGGGAGACACGGAGGAAAACACAAGGACAACAACCACGCACGTAACAAAAATACATAAAGTAGCTTAAATAAAATGCCCTTAAAGTGGTCACCTCGAAGAGCTCCGTTTGTTTTCTTTAGCGCCACCTATTGTGAAGAAAACACATCTGTGCAAGTGCGCCGCCATAGCCTCTCTGGCGGCATAACCATCCCTGGGTGATGTGCGCCGCTTGGGATTTCAAATCATGGCAAGATTTACCAGAGACACCCAGTTTGTGACATTCACAGTACTGCAAATACAAGGGCTTCATCAGTGGGCCGTAGGCTCAGCATATTGTAAACTCATTGGGCAATAGAGTGAATTAACTGACATTTATTTGCATGAAAGTTTTAAAATAGAAAAACAAAACACTCAAAACAAAGAAGCAGTAGCCTGACTGCTATTTTCAAATGACATTTGTTCAAAGCAGTCGTTTAATTGCACTATAGGCTCTTTTTTTGCATCGTCCTGTTTTGATCAGTATATGCCAATGTTGTTATCAATAAAAAATCATTTGCACAAGGCAAGCCGATGCACTTCACCATGTTGATAAGATAATTAAAATGAGAAGAATTATGGGACAAAAAAATCAAGGGATATTTAGCATAGAAAAATAATTTGCGAGTTAACTATGACATTAATGCGATTGATCACGATTAAATATTTTAATCGCTTGACAGCTCTATGCATGGAATTTAAGGTGCAAACTTTGTTTGCAATTGTTACATGTAAATGAATGTATTTATTTTATTATATAATGCTATATATTTATACTTTATACCAAACTGTCACAGCAAAATCATGGCTACAAATGAGCATCCTTTAAGCTTCCCTTATTTCCATTCCCTTAATTTTCCTTTCTGTGTTTTTAATTAGAGAAGTAAGTAACCCCTAGACTTCCCTGTCCGCTGTCGTTTAATGTGTTTGTTCTTCAGCTACCTGAGTGATTTGGACAGAATCACTGCTCCGTCGTACGTCCCCACGCTGCAGGACATTCTACGAGTCAGAGTGCCCACCACGGGTATCATAGAGTACCCCTTTGACATGAAGAAAGCTATTTTCAGGTAAGTCCCTTCAGGCCACGTCCCACTTCACATTCAAGTCCATTTTAGTCCAGTCCAATGCCCCCCACCCTGACCATAACGAGAACTGAAAAACAGAATGAAACTATTCTCCCGAACCCGCGCCCCCCCCCCCCCCCCCCCCCAACTCAAGCCACCTAGCCGTCAGAGCTACACTATAAACACCAGGTGTTCGACTCCCTGGAAAATGAAAGCGAGTGCCCACATGTGCTAGATAAAAAGCAGATGACGGTGTTTGCCCGGGAAGGTGATGGCAAAGGCTGTCTACTGAAACACCTTTTAAACCCAGCTTCGTCGTTAGAAGCTGGGTTGAGCTGGGAGACGCGATTCATTTGAAGCAAAGATGAGCAGTCATGATAGCGCCAATGGGAATTATAACTGCGTGTTCTGTCTTTGTATATTATATAGCAAACATTGATACGCATTGAACACACTGACACACAAAAGCGACTTACAATTTGTGCATTCGACCTTGAAGCTACAACCCAAACAGTGCAGGAGTCATGGGAGAACTGTTAGGCAGTGAGGCTCCGTCGACATCTTAGCGCTATACTTCGGCCATGGGACAATTTTTGTCTCATTGAATTCAGGCGGAAAGTGGTTCTGTTGCACGGCTAGTAATGGCGTTTTTGCTCGGTATTTTGTCTTTTGGCCATTTAATTGCGCACCTCATTTGGGTTCCCACCTTACCCCATACTGTAACAGAGTATATTATTCATAATTAGGTCCACCTAAATTCCTCTTTTCTATGGGTCCTTTGATACAGGATGGTGGATGTGGGTGGCCAGCGCTCGGAGCGGAGGAAGTGGATCCATTGTTTTGAGTCCGTAACCACCGTTATTTACCTTGTTGCCCTCAGCGAGTACGACCAGGTCCTCTTTGAAAATACGAAGGAGGTAAGGGCAAAGACATGTGTTCATTTTAAATGTTGAAGAAGAGAGGAGGTCGATGATACTTTTCATCCTGTCCTGAAGCTTGGCTGTTGATAGATGATTTCAAGCTATTTTCTTGTTTTTGATCTCTCAGAATCGACTGGAAGAGAGCAAAGCTTTATTCAGGACTATTGTCTCCAACCCCTGTTTCCAAGAGACCCACTTCATCCTCTTCCTCAACAAAACAGACCTGCTGGAGGAAAAGATCCCGCATTCCAACTTGGCGGATTATTTCCCCACGTTCAGAGGTCTGACATGCGCGCAAATCAATGATGTGGATTTAAAACTGCAATATGTCCTTTTTTTAATAGCAGCTGCTCCATCCATCCATTTATCTGAACCACACTTTTTCTAAATTATTAAACTTAATATTAACCACATTTTAATTAAAGATTTGTCACATAGGATGCAACAACAAGAACTGACAATGTTTTTTTCAAGTTGGTAATAAGGTCATGTTAATAAAAAAGTCTGCGGTTGGCAGGCGGGAAGACCTGCCTCCAGAACTCCTTGGTTGCCTACGATTGCCTTGGTTGCCTTGGCTTCGGTAGTCAATAACGGCTGTCTCTTCTACGTCATTCACAAGTCGTCTACAACTCTTTCACCCAGGGCCCCGGGGAGACGCTGCTGCAGCCAAGAAGTTCATCCTACAGATGTATACGGACCAGCACGCCGACCACATCAAGACCCTCTACCATCACTTCACCTGCGCCACGGACACGGAGAACATCCGACGAATCTTCGTTGACGTCCAAGACATTGTCATGAAGATCAACTTCAACCAATTCAACTTAACATAGTGACTGAGAAAGATTGGGAGTCGTTTTTTGTATTTGTTTGGGGGGGGTGTTGGGGGGGGGGGGGGGGGGGTGTTTGGAGATTGCGCAATTTCTTGCAGATAATAGAGTGCTGATTATGTGTTTCATTAATGTAACAACATGCCAAAGCCTGAGGCCACTCGACGACAGAAGGAAGCAGTTTTTTGTACCAAAAAAATATTTTGGTTTAGAAAGTGTGAAATGAATGAATTCATTTTCAATAGTACCACCGTCTCAAAGCATCTTAATGGGTCTTACTGAAGTTAGTGTAAGGAGTCAGAGGGAGTTAACTCCTCCGGGTTTGTCTATGTTGTGTGACGTATACTTCGCAGTCCAAGCCCTTAGTCAGCCTTATCCGAGGAGTTGTAAGAAGGCACTAACTGCTTTCATTTATTTATTAATGACGCCTAGGGGGAAAGATAGGGACCTGCATAGAGGAGAAAAATTGATAGGATAGATATTATCTAAAAGTATTTTTTATCATCTAATGCAGCTTACAATATTAAATTACAATATTGTTGTGAATTTAGCTTTTACAATATAACCGTCCATGAACACAGCATAAGTGGAGGGAATTTAATTTCTGCTGAAATTCCGCAATTTACCTCTTTTCTCTGAAACCCTCCCTACACTAATATACATTGGTTGTAAACAGTTTAGTTACAAAATGGGTCAAAGACACTTGATTTTACGTTTATGGTGTTTTTATGTTTGTTTGCTATTGATCGTTTTTTGCCTCTAGAGTTTGGACTGTTGGAATCAGTGGAGTGTCAGCATTCATTTTATATATTGTCTGATTGTACTATTTTGAACTGATTGGCTGATTGGGATATGCCTGAATGCGGGTATTTCAGGAGGTTTGTCTGGAGAGTTCAAGCAATCTGATTGGCTGTGGATTTCGAGCAACCTTATTGGCTGGGGAATCTGAGTGATCTGATAAACTTGGGATTTTGAGCAATCCGATTGGCTGATTGGGATTTGCCTCGATACATGTAATTTTGGAAGGAACTGGTTTGCTGTTGATTTTGAGAAATGTCATTGACTGGGAATTTTGAGTGATCAGTTTGACTGGGGTTTTTGATTAATTTGATTGGGTTATTTTGGGAGGAAGTGGTTGGCTGGTTGAGATTTGACCGGATTTGGGTCATTTAGGAAGGATTGAGGCCTTGTATTAACGAGACGTCTCGTCAGTGATGACGCTCACACGTGTTCCTGACAGCGACCTGCGTTCGGAATCTTAAAGTTCTTAACAGCATAAAACAGTCAGAAATAAACAGAACTTAGTATGATCAGTTTCAAGTTTGCACACCTTTAAATCCTTGATGCCTATCGCCTCCTATCCTTTTGCTTTTATTTATGAGAAGCCCATTGTATTGCAACTATATGGAAGGCTATACGCTTGCTCTTATCCAAAGCTGGTTTACCAATACACAACGTTTAAAACTGAGCAAAGTCGATGCCACCAGAAGGTTACAACGTCAATCAATAGTAAAGTATGTGATATGATGGTTGATTCTTTTATATTGAGTAAAACGTTCACGTTCCGCCATGTTTATGCGCGTCACTAATAAACAATACGTCACCAACTGGGCAACTCTTCTATCAAAATCTGGACCCAGTTAGCAAATGGAAGTAGAACCATCAGAGCGCCATGAGAACACGATAACTTTCTGACATCGTGAAAAATGTTTTCCCCATAATTCCCAGCGATGTGAACGCGCCATGAGATTTCGAGCAATCTTTTTGGATCAGCAAAAAATAAATATTACATTTAATTTTATTATATGTTATTTAATATTATATTATATTAGTCATCATATTTTAAATGGTTTAATCTTCTATTTGAGGATTCATGATTGCTTATAACACATTCACTTGCTAACAGGTATTGATTTGCAAATTGCACTTTTTGTTTTATATTTCGCTTTCACTCTTGGTATTTCTGTTGCATTATATGTGTTACTTTATTTTTTATTGTGTTCGCCTGTTAATGTAATAATGTGCTTAAAGCAGTTGTTGTAAGTTCCGTAAATAAAATGATTAGCCACCCAACTCCTCTAGGCCTACTCCATCACCTAATTCTCTATAGCCTACCATGGTGATCGGCAGGTTTTTCCCGTTTCCTTTCTACTGTTACCTACACCAGCAAGTGCATATCTGTGTCTCACTAACAAAAGGCTGTTCCCTACTCATCACCTAAGTAACAGGTTTTGCCACATGAATTGTTCGCATATTAACTGACGACGGAACGACTTATACAAATGGGTGTTATAGGCGAGAGAGAAGACTGTCGTTAAGAGATATCCGTTTCCGCTACATGATTTTGTTGTTTTTCTAAAATGTTCGTGAGAACTCGACATTTATTCTCCTTGTAGTTTCTGTTACTATTTTTTATTTCGTAATAATTATTATCCATCCGGAGCTACTTGTTCACTGGTGTGGACAGCTCATAGGAAATATACGACCGAACATGACGTTTCAGTAGACCATGATAACGATACAATACAGGATCATCTCCCAGATTGCCTGTTAACGCATACCTCCAAGCCAAGGACTGCCTATTTCCCCGCCTCTTAACCAAGGAATGTGAAACTCACCTGCAGGTTCTTTCTTTATTGACGAATGAGAAGAATGAGGAAGAATTAATGCCTTAAATGACTCACCCAGCTGGAGGAACTTTAACCGTGCGCTTCAGTTGAAATATCTAGCCATCTTCTTATTCCTGACATTGCTTTGATAACATAGCCCTATTATAACATAGGCTACCTAACCCTCAACAGCACACACTACAGTTTACAATGGGCGAATGTTGTATGTCCGAGGACAAAATAGAACAACGCAGGATACATGCTGAAATAGAAAGAAGGCTTCGTCGTGATAAACAGCAATCACACCGGGAATTAAAGTTGCTTCTCTTAGGTAAGTCTGCCATGGGCTCCGGTAATTAAAGTGGTCGCCCAACACATTTTTGACCTCTCTGACTTCCACGAATTGACTGAGGAACTAATGCGGCTGAGAATCTAGATGAAACTTAGAAATGTCTTTCATTTATTTAATGTGAAATGCAATGGTGAATGCGAATAAATGCGTGTGTTTGTCTGTGTGTGTGTGTGTGTGTGTGTGTGTGTGTGTGTGTGTGTGTGTGTATATATATATATATATATATATATATGTGTGTATGTATATATATATATATGTGTGTATGTATATATATATATATATATGTATATATATATATATACGTGTGTGTGTGTGTGTGTGTGTGTCACAACAGGTTGGTTACAAACGTCATATTTCTGGCACCCTTTGATTCTAGTCCTTTTTTCGTCATCCGTATTTCTCTGATGTGCCCAGGGACCGGGGAAAGTGGGAAGAGCACTTTCATCAAGCAGATGAGAATCATCCATGGATCTGGATACACAGAGGCGGAGAGAAGAAGCTTTGCTCGTCTCGTGTTTCAGAACATGGTCACTGCCATCCAGGCACTGATTAGCGCAATGGGGATGTTACACATCGACTACTATGACGGCAATAACATTGTGAGATACTTTTGTAATTTCTTTGTAAAGTGCACAAACTCATGCTCCCACATACGCACACACGCACCCACAAACCGTCCATTCCATAATATCTGAGATGAGTTGGTGCTTTTAGGATTAGCCTGACCTTAAACCTAACCCTCATCCATTCGGCTCAGTCTAAGCAAGACTACAGTTGGTTTAAACTTATTTTGTGGTTGCCACTCAATCCATTAGCTTTGAGAGGAGTTGGGCTTAGTTTAAAGGTCAACCTCCGCCAGGGCTAGACCTTGTTCATTCCCAGTGCAGTTATTGTGCGATTATATTTGGGTTATTATAATCCCTTCTGTTTTCTAGTCATTCCCTAAGTCTTTAGAAGGGGGACTTAGTGGATGGGTAGGTTCAGCCTAGTCTCCTGAGTCCAACTTTAGATTCAATGTTTTTGCCAGTTTGATTCTGCAATTGTGAATGTTCTCTATCTTAGGATGTAAATCAGACAACATTTTTGTTCAACTCAGCTTCTCTTATGATGTAGACGTATTCCGAAACTGGGCAGTTGGCCATCAATTGAAGTCCATTATATTCCTATCGTGTGTTAAGCAGCTCCCATGGCTGTATCTTGGTTTATCCATCACAAGTAAGTGCACATGAACCACTCTGGTTCGGTAGCTTTGTCAAATCGTGCCAGAAAACAAACACATCCACATGTTTTGATTATGTGATTCTAAACACCACTGCGCATGCTCACAGAGGCGCGCAGTTAGACATCTGTGTGACGACAGTGTGTGTGCTATAGCCAGGGTGAAACTTCTAAATTCTGAATGCACAGCGACACTTCAATAAATTGACAGTGTAAGTGAAGGAGGGTGTGTTTTTTAACTGATATGAATGAAGCATAAGGGTTCTGTGTTTACACACCCATGCACATGCTCACGGACTGACCGACAGTGACTTTGGAGCCAGCAGTTACAATTCTTGAATGTTAATTGTTCTGATCATGAGCACATTGGTGAATTTTGGATTGAAATGTGTATTTGGTTTTTTCCTTCGACCCACCGGTTGTTATGGACTGGCTCAGTGGGGGAAAGTGAACCTCTGATCTTTTATACACTTGAAGTCTCCAATTTTAGCTGTGAAAAGATTACCAAGGTTCGGACCTCGGTGAGATCATTACTGGCTACGGGCATGTTATGAGCTCATAGGAAGTAAGAAAAGGGAAATTGCGTTGCGGTAGACCAGGATAACGCTACGCTTGATGATAATCTTGATCTCTCAGCCTGTAGGTTTATAGTCTGTGTGTATGCCAGGTCCTGGCGGAGAGGCTGAGCCAGCTCCAAGCAGGCCAGGTGTCTGCTCTGGAGCTCTGGCAGGTGGAGGCCATCCGCAAGGTGTGGAGCGACCAGGGGGTCCGCAGAGGCTTCCAACGCAGGAGGGAATTCCAGCTCTCTGACTCCGCCGAATAGTGAGTTATAATAACCATGTCATGGAAATGAGAATGGTGTGTGTATTTGTATGTGTCTGTAGGCCTATACTAGATAGAAACTCTCGAGTAAAAGTACGGAAATCTTAGTTGAAAGTGAATCGACCTAAGTGAAAGTCATAAAAAAGTTTTAAAAATAAGCTCAAATAAAGTAGCTTAAATCAATTGCTCTTAAAGGGACAATCTCAAAGATCACCGTTTCGTTCTCTTTGACGCCTCCTACTGCAAAGAAAACACAAATGTGCAAGTGTGCCGCCACAATCACAAGTGAGGTAAAGTAAATAGCAAGTCTGTTGCAGTAGCTCTGCCATACTCTCTCTTGCGGAACGACCTGGGTGATGGAAAACTCATGTCGAGAATTTCGCCACAGAAACCCAATTTGTAACCTTCACTGCAAAAGCAAGGGCTTTCATCCGTGGGCCGTAAGCTCTAACCCCATGTTGTGACCTCATTTGATGATAGATTGTGACTTTACTGATATTCCAATCAGGAGTGTTTCGTTTTTTAAATGAACCACAACATTTATTGAAAACTACACATTTGGTGATTAGACCCCATTGAATTCCTTCATGGGGTTGATCGATCAAGTCTTTCCGGAGAGGACTTCTACCCTAATGGCGTCTGAACGCTGGTTGTGGTGGTAACTATGGCTGGAGAATCTGCCTTGAGGGACACAATCCGATCTGAGGGAGAAGACAGGAGCTAAGCCGGAGGAGAAGTGGATGGAGGTGGGCTGTAACAAGTCACAAACAGCAGATATGAGCAAGGCTGAGAAGTGTATATATATGCTGAGATTGTGCTGAGTTTGGCACAATTGCCCCTGTTTGAACAGGAAAAGAGGTTTCTGATTTTTTTGAGAGATAAGGGGGAGGAATCTACAATGACAGCGTGAGAATGCAGAACAGATTGATCGACGAGAAATAGAAGGGGGAATTTGTCTTCCTGTTTTGCTTTAGCTACATTTATTTACATACACTTTAAGTACGAAAACTATTTATCTGGAATGAAATGTACCAATGAATTACAAGTAGAAAGTACTTATAGTTAAACATACATTTGTACTGTATAACATACTATCAGAGTAGAAGCAGGGCTACAAATAAGCATCCTTTAAGGTTCCTTTGAAAACAGGGTAATTTTCCTTTCTGTGTTTTTAATTAATGAAGTAAGTAACCCCTAGACGTCCCTGTCCGCTGTCGTTTAATGTGTTTGTCTTTCAGCTACCTGAGTGATTTGGACAGAATCACTGCTCCGTCGTACGTCCCCACGCTGCAGGACATTCTACGAGTCAGAGTGCCCACCACGGGTATCATAGAGTACCCCTTTGACCTGAAGGTTGTTCTGTTCAGGTCGGTCCCCTTTTCGGCCTGGTCACACTTCACATTCAAGTCTATTTTATTTGTATAGCTCTTAAGTGATAGTAATCACACTCAGACCTAGTGGTATAATATGTCACCTTTAATCCCAGTTGTACGACATTGATTTGATTGACTTACAATAAGTGTATTCAACCATGAAGCTACTACCCAAATAGTGCAGGAATCATTGGATTACATCATTCATAATAAGGTCCACCTAAAATGCTACTTTTGAATAGGTCTATTCTATGGGTCCTTTGATACAGGATGGTGGATGTGGGAGGCCAGCGCTCGGAGCGGAGGAAGTGGATCCATTGTTTTGAGTCCGTAACCACCGTTATTTTCCTTGTTGCCCTCAGCGAGTATGACCAGGTCCTCTTTGAAAATACGAAGGAGGTAAGGGCAAAGACACGCTTTGTTTGTTAAATTTGCGTCACTGTTTCTTTTAAATGTTTAAGAAGAGAGGAAGTCGATCATACTTTTCATCCTGTCCAGAAGTTCGGCTGTTGATCGATGTTTTTTCAAGCTTAGTTCATGTTTCTGATCTCCTCAGAATCGACTGGAAGAGAGCAAAGCTTTATTCAGGACTATTGTCTCCAACCCCTGTTTCCAAGAGACCCACTTCATCCTCTTCCTCAACAAAACAGACCTGCTGGAGGAAAAGATCCCACATTCCCACTTGGCGGACTATTTCCCCACGTTCAGAGGTCTGACATACGATCAATGATGACTCACGATCAATGATATTGATTAAAACCTGCATTATGTCCTTTTTTTAGAAAACAGCTATTTTTTTTGTTCTCTCACGACTAAAACGTGACCATCCAGGGGTCAATCTATCTAGGGAATGTGTCTCTATGCATCTCGAACCCCACTCTTGATGCTAGCTTGAGGTGGTTTTTGAGAAATGCGAAAGAGAGTAAATTCGCAAAATGGGAGATGGAAACACACTTTTCGAAACAGCTGTGACGTAGCGAACTTTGAGCACACAGGACTGACAGTCTTTCCGATTTCCGCATAACGACCGGCCCTAGCAACCCTGCCGACATCAACATGTAATGTCATCACCCTATTCCGCTCCAACCACTTGATGGAAACGCACCTAATTCGAATTACTTTTTTGCGAACTTTCTAAAGATTCGCATCACCTTTTAGATGGAAACGCAGCTAATTAACGCATGTCTCTTCTACGTAATTCACAAGTCGTCTACAACTCTTTCACCCAGGGCCCCGGGGAGACGCTGCTGAAGCCAAGAAGTTCATCCTACAGATGTATACGGACCAGCACGCCGACCACATGAAGACCCTCTACCATCACTACACCTGCGCCACAGACACGGAGAACATCCGACGGGTCTTCGTTGACGTCAAAAACATTGTCATGGAGATCAACTTCAACCAGTTCAACTTAACATAGTGACTGAGAAAGATTGGGAGTCGTCTTTTGTATGTTTTATTTTTTTGGGTGGGGGGGGGGGGGGGTTGTGCATTCTGTTGCAGATAACAGAGTTCTTATTACGTCTTCCGCTATGGTAGCTGACAACATGCCAAAACCTGAAGCCAGTCAATGATAGAAGTTATGACCTCCCAGGTGGCTGCTGCTGAGTCAGCTTTATCTTTCTTGTTTAGTTAAGTTACTAATGTGAAATGAATGTAGTCATGTTTGATAATGCAAAAGTCTCAAAGGATCTCCAATAGCTAATTGGGGCTTACTGGACTTCGAGGTTGCTATGTCGTGTGACATATTACTTCACTGTCCAATCGCTTAGTCAGCTAATTCCGAGGAGATAAGGATGCACCATACTTGCCTTAAAGACTTCTCTTCTTGGCAGTGTATATGTAGGGTATATACTTCCTTCCTGTGTTCCTTATAAATATTTATTAGAGGAACTAAAATGTAGTACAATTATATTTAGAGCACTTTTGCAGAAACTTTTATCCAAAGCGACTTAAAATAAGTACATTTGTCAGGAGAAAGAGAAACAAAATTGTATTGCTGTCGTAAGGATGTTCATACAACAAGTGCCAAGCACTTACATAGCTAGGATAAGATGCTACACGATGCCAAGTTCTATTTTTCAGCATCACAAAATACAATAGTCAAAAAGTGCCAGGACGAACAATAAAAAGAAGAATACTCGTTAAAGTATTTTATAAGTAGGTGTTTTAGGACGGGAGATTCAGTTTAGATTATTTTCCTTTTGCTTTATGATCAAATGTAATGGTTGCACATTTTTTTACTTTATCATTTAATAAATATTTTAACAATTCATGTCCTGGTATACATACAAATGTTTTGTTTTTTAAACAAAAACAATCATCAGAAGCTACTTTGTATGATAGATCCAGCTACAATTGATGACCAGCGGATACAGCGTGTCAGATTTACCTAAAAGCTTTGGGGGTGTGGCCGATTTGGCCGGCAGGTGCGACCTTTGTACCAAACGGGAGGGAACTACACTAGACTCTTGTTATCGTGCAACCTCGGGGCGGGGGCGGGGGCGGGGGCGGGGGCGGGGAGGGAGGGGGTTAAATTACCAAGACAGAAAGAGGTAAGGTACAGAACGGTCCGTATACCTCGCTTTTTACCCCATTAGTTATACTGAACATTTGATTTCGATGGACGGATACGTGTCCGCGGCCTATGGTGTTTTTATCAATGGTTTGATTAATGACGCTCACTGGTGAAAGACGCTGTTCAGCGAAATTGCGTTAGGCCTATAAGTTATAAGATTTTAAAGGGTATGCTATAAATAGCCTACTATATTATATTTATCATTTTTTTTATTAATAAACCGTACGCTTGAATCTTTTAAACTTCAACTAGCTCACAATCGACATTATCTCGCTCTCTCCATATACTGTGCCAACGCACTGCTTCTTTGAGACTGTGAAGAGCCATTCTAGCAGGTGATTGCCCTTATTTGGTCATAGCCTAGATCATGTGACCACAAAATGGTGGAAGCTGCGAGCTGTTTGTAAGCCGAGCATCTCTGCGGAGAGACGGGAAGAAAAGATTAGGCAAAGGGAGCTGGGAGAGCCCATCCATGCTCTGAATCAAAGCAGGTCAGCAGTTCCTGTGCAGCAGAGGTGAGTCAAATAAGATGATGTTTGATTTGGAGAAAATAGCAATAAGGAGGGGGGAAAAGGGATGGAAGGGTCTCTCTCTCTCTCTCTCTCTCTCTCTCTCTCTCTCTCTCTCTCTCTCTCTCTCTCTCTCTCTCTCTCTCTCTCTCTCTCTCTCTCTCTCTCTCTCTCTCTCTCTCTCTCTCTCTCTCTCTCTCTCTCTCTCTCTCTCTCTCTCTCTCTCTCTCTCTCTCTCTCTCTCTCTCTCTCTCTCTCTCTCTCTCTCTCTCTCTCTCTCTCTCTCTCTCTCTCTCTCTCTCTCTCTCTCTTTTCTAGCCGGGGGAGACAGGAAGAGAGAGGATGGAGGTAGGGGGAGGGGCTGCTAGTCTCGGCACAGTGGTCCTAATAGAGATGTGATGACGTTAGTTGTTATCCCTCCATGGAGGATGGAGAGAACAGCTGATGCTGACTCCCCCCTCCATCCACCCCTCCTCCCCTGGATGGGTTGGTTGGCTCGTTTCTTTTCACAGATGACACCAACAACATGACATCATCGCCATCATCAACATCCA
The DNA here is from genome assembly GCF_902167405.1 of Gadus morhua. Classification (NCBI taxonomy): domain Eukaryota; kingdom Metazoa; phylum Chordata; class Actinopteri; order Gadiformes; family Gadidae; genus Gadus; species Gadus morhua. The sequence continues at coordinate 9,645,064 of NC_044051.1, read as the reverse complement.
TAAATCTTAGATTTTTTATGTTGTTGTCTTGTCTGTGGTTTCGCTAACACAGTCCTGTTCTCTACAATCTGGCAGCCGCTTCCCCAGAGAGGAAGTCGGCTTTCTGTCCTTACGTGCCTGTGACCCATGGGAAATTTGCATCAGAGCTGACTCTCTGTCCTGTCCAAGACTGGACATTTGAATTGAACAGCAGAGGCGTGTTTTTTTTTTTGTGTTTGTGTGTGGGTGCGAGTGTTTGTGCGAGGGCCTGAGTCTCTGTGTGTATGTGTATAGATATAAAACAACCAAAACTCTATTCCTCATGGTCCAAATTGTTTAAAATTGATACAATGAACGAAGTCATCATAGGCAAGGCAAGAAACGATCACAGAGATGGTGTTATAACACATGAAAAGTCAGCACATTGACTCCATTACAACTTTTGAACTAAAATCTTTTCAAGACAAACTGTGTCAATATAATCATTGCTTTAAAGTTCCACGAGAACTGCTTCGTTTATTTAATCGAATATATGTTTGTATCTACTAAATCAGGAGTGTTGTGTAGCCTACAAAGCAATAAACATAATTGGTATTATTATGATGTTATATCTGTATTATTATCCTCGTTGTACACCCTTTTTGAGGAAGGTCATCGTCTGAGGACCCTAAGGTTGTGTTTAGGGTGTTTCTACCTTATATTTGTGTGTGTGTGTGTGTGTGTGTGTGTGTGTGTGTGTGTTTGTGTGTGTGTGTGTGTGTGTGTGTGTGAGTCTGCACCTTGGTCCCCACAAGTCAGCAATGAGTGATTTGAAGTTGACGCGTGTTCTTCTGTGTGTGTGTGTGCGTGCGTGTGTGTGTGTGTCAGTGCGGTGCGCCTCTTCGAGTATGCTGAGTCCATGATGAATTTGAAGGGAGCGTAGACCTGACACGCCACTGTCATCCGTCACACGCTCACCAAAGTGTGTGACCTCATCCCTAGAGAATAATCCCACCTCACACTATATCCCTATTTCATCACCAACGGATTACGCCATCCAGATCACATTTCATGATTTTAGTCCCCCTATTTGATGACTTATTTTAATCTTGCGCTTTGTTAGTTACTTTACACTGTCGAGGATGTCTCAAATTGCCGGCCTTCTCATCTTCCTTCATGTGCTCGCATGACCAATAAACAGGAACCATTGGCTCTTGACAGGTTCTTCCAGGTGATGTGTGCCTGCCTCCTGAGTGTAAGATGAGCACCACTGACAGAGACTCTAGACCAGGTGAGACCCACCAAAGCACCTCGCTGACCTGAGAGATGGTTCTCTATTTTTCTCGCTCCAAGGTTCCATATTGGATTGAGTTGCTTGTAGTTATTCATGAATCTTCTCTTTTTTCGTTGTCAGTAACAGCACGACCTTCCCTTTAACGGTTCCAAATCGATGTGCGTCAAATTCAATGATTGGGAACAATAGTCAACTGAAATGATATCGACGGGATGTTGCTTGACCACCCTAAAAAACAATGCGCTCAGATTCCACAGAAGGATATTCAATGTCTCCGTAATAATAATAATAATAATATCATTTTAATGAGAGTAACTTATATCTAATAGTAATTGTTGGTAACTGTGGTGTAAGCGGAATAGACCATAATAAAAATAATTAGATAGATAGATGGATGGATGGATGGATAGATAGATAGATAGAAAGATACATGCATGCATGCATGCATGCATACATACATACATACATACATACATACATACATACACACACACACACACACACACACACACACACACACACACACACACACACACACACACACACACACACACACACACACACACACACACACACACACACATACATACATACATACATACATTTATATCAGCAATACCCGCCATGTATCAGAACCAATTGTGATTCATCGTTCCTTTGAAACTAAAGATGATGGCACCATCTATACTATATCGATGTATATATGATCATAATATATAACGTTCCCCATAGCCCCTCCAACCTCGCTCCCCCTGCAAGGGGGAGGAGGAGGAGGAGGGCCGGCCCAGAGGAAGAAGCTGTCCGCCCCCCCCATCAGCCTCTCCCTGGACCAGAGCGAGGACGAGCTGGGAGAGACCCCCGACGACCTTGACATCGACGTGGACGACCTTGACACGCCGGACGAGGGCGATAACCTGGACTACACCGACCACGAGATGGACTGGGACGGTGGGTCAGCGTCGCCAGGCCGGACCCCCAACGGGGGCCCCCAGAGGCCACCGCGTCCAGGAATTAAAAGCGCCACACATAGAGGGTTTAAGCTTGTTAGCTAAGCTAATGTTGTCGTCTTTCTCTTTGCCCGAGCGGAAGTAGCTCAGGAGGTAGAGCCAGTGGCGGTCTTAGGCACGGGCGAAGCAGGCCCGGGGCGCCATATTTGTGGGGGGCGCCAAATCACTTCGGGGGCGCCACGAGCAGTAAAAAATATAAACGGGCCGCGAAGCGGTTTTCAAAGAAGTGTATAACATTGTGTGGGGAATTGGCCCCCGTAGAACCGCCACTGGGTAGAGCGGGTTGGCCGGTGATGGCAAGGTTGCTAGTTCGATTCCCGGCTCCTCCTAGCTGAGTGTCGAGGTGTCCCTGAGCAAGGCACCTCATCCTAGCTGCTCCTGACGAGCTGGCTGTCGCCTTGCATGGCTGACGCCGCCGTCGGTTTGTGCATGAATGGCTGAATGTCAGGCACTATTGTTAAGCGCTATATAAATGCGGTCCATTTACCAATACTTTAATGCAAAAATATTTATGGATAATATGATATTATAATATTATATTCTGCCAAACCACCAACCCCTCGGGATGTGAAGCATAAACCATCTCAACAATATGTAGTCCCTCGAGACACGATGACAAGGTTGTGTTTTGGGGTGTTTGTTTTAACCAGATCCCCGAGCAGCCAATAGGAGCGGGGCGAGGGAGCCGGTGGAGCCAATCCCGACGTGCAGCGCGGAGGAGGAGCGGCAGGAGGGCCAGCTGTGGCGGGCCGTGGTCATCGGGGAGCAGGAGCACCGCATCAACATGAAGAGCATCGAGCCCTACCAGAAGGTCATCTCCCACGGAGGTGACTCCCACACACACACACACACACTCATGGAACGACACAAGTCACCCTGGCTTTGTGCCGTGCGTCGAGGTTTCGTCGACGTACTGTATGGTGAGAATGACTGTACGTTAAGATAAATGTGTATCGGTCTTTTATCTCAAGGCTAGAATGATATAGTGTATTTTAGGAACATTTCTATATATATATAACTATTTTTTCGATCCGATAAAAGATATATCCTATATACATATAATTATATATATATGTATATATCGATCTTTTATCGGAGGCTTACAAGTCTGTAGGATCTAATTATATCTATAGAAATATATATATATATATGTACTGTATACAGTATATAAAAATTAAATAAAACTATTTCTCTGCTTTCTTTTACCTACTTTTCAACAATGTCGTCAAGGTTACTATGGTAACGGAGTTCACGCCATCATAGTGTTTGCCGCCTGCTTCCTGCCAGACAGCGATAGCGAAGATTACCACGAAGTCATGGAGAACCTCTTTCTGTGAGAGACACACACGGACACACACACACACATATATGAACGCAAACACTCACACGCACACATACACATCAACGCAAAAAACAGACTTGAATGCACATACACACACATTCATACATCAACATGCTCACAATAACGCACTCAAGCAAACACACACACAAACTCATACTTATATTAACACACTTCTAAAAACTGTGGATGGGAAGTTCTAATCATCATAAACCCTTAGTTGAACACCCTTTTAAACGAATGGCCCATTGAGTTTGTAAGAAGATGTATTTTGTTGTTGTTTTCTAGGTACGTCATCAGTACACTGGAGCTGATGGTAGCTGAGGACTACATGATCGTGTACCTGAACGGCGCCACGCCCCACCGGAGAATGCCCGGCCTCGGTTGGCTGAAGAGATGTTATCAGATGATTGACAGACGGTTGGTCCAATCCATTGTATCCATCAGTGCATGGCCTCATTTGTTTCCAAACTGTACCATTAGCATAATTAGGTGCTTATTACGCTTCTTTTGCCAAGTCAGTTACAAGTACATAATGACACTGATAAACAAGGCCTTTCTCACGCAACACAAGCCTATAAGGGGTACAGTCCAGAGACAGGTCATCAAGGGGCAGAGATTGGCTGGGCCTTTCACTCAAACTGTCGCATAGAGTTGGGCTGCAGGGCATTGGGTTTCCCCTGGGACTGGAACAACCTATTCACCACCGTACCATCCTTCCCCTCTCACATTCTGACACCTGCTCCTTCATGTCGTCTGCAGACTCAGGAAGAATTTGAAATCCTTCATCATTGTTCATCCGTCGTGGTTCATCAGAACCATCCTGGCCATCACACGGCCCTTCATCAGGTAAACTCCTCTGCTTTTCTCTAAACCGCACACAATATCGACTTCAAAACCACTGTTATTATAGAAGATGTCCAGGGTGTATACATTAGATGCATAGCTGATTTAAATTCACTTATCAATTGAATCGAGTGAACATGGTGTGTTCATGTGTGTGTTTGTGTGCCTCTGTGTGTATGTGCACACGTGCATGTTTCCATGTATGTGTGTGTGTGTGTGTGTGTGTTTGTGTGTGCGTATGTCTCTCTCTCCGTTCCTATCACAGCACCAAGTTCAGCAACAAGATCAAATACGTGAACAGCCTGGATGAGCTCCGAGAATTAATCCCCATGGAGTACGTCCATATCCCAGAATGCATCATTAGGTGAGCTTGGCCGACCACGCCGTTTCCCCCGCTCACCCTGTGCATCCCAGTCCGTATCAATCTCTGTATTTATGCTGACGTCGCTCCACCTCTCACCCCCCCCCCCCCCTCCCCAGGCTTGACGAGGAGCTGAAGGAAGCCACGGAGAGTTCCAAGTAAGCAACGACTCGTTTCTTTGTTTATTTTGCTTTTGCGCCTCGTTGCTTCACCACAGTGCCTCGGGGGAGGTGCGCACATGCGTTTTTAAATAAGTACGCACGCGCGGTTTGCTGAAGCGCCGCTAGCCCCAACGAACACACTACAGCGCTCAGTTAGCCTCTGGCCGGAGCTCCACCTCAGCGGACGATTAGCCGTCTTGTGTGTTACATGTCGTTAGCCTCCCAGCATAATTGCCTAAGTCATATTTTGGCCAAATTGTGCTTTCAAACCTGACTCTTCTCTCCTAGGGCTGCTGAGTCTCTGTGCCTCATTGAACTAATCCTATTCACTATATCCTAAGCCAATCAAAGCAATTTTTAGATTCCATAATCACTATCTGCCTACGTCGGCATTTTTTACGATAAATACAAGCTGAACCTTTGTATATGACTGAGGCAATTATGCCATGAGGCTAACGATATGCACAAGTTAGAACTTCTTAACTGGTTCTTTCTTCATTCTTAAAGTGTGAGTGCAACCTTTTTAAAGTGTGTGGGCCCGCTTTGGTAAAGCGAGCGTCCGACTTATAAAACGTGCCGATTACTCTCTGCGTCAACTTTGAGGCGGTGCACGTCACATTACCAGAGGACTACTTGCCCTGTTTCAGTTCAATTATGTTTTCTGAGGATCCATTGATCTGCCGGTGCACCGGAAGACAGAAAGATCTTTCAGACCACTTTGCTGTGGTCTCATATATAGCGAAGAAATACACATAAAGGGAAAAGTTGCTTTTGCTTTCATCCATCGTAAGGCTATGCTATAACGACCTGCCAATTAATCAGCTGCACTTTACTAGTGCCGCTAAGAGCTGTAATTATCATTATTAATATATTTCATTATAATGAAGTGTTCTGCGTTCTTGTCGAGTGCACTCGGATTCACAACACACAAGAGGTGTTCTTGCAGCATATTTATTAACCCCCCAACCCCCCTTTCCTTGTATGTTTGTATCAGAATTAACAGTTTTCTTCTGGGGCCGGAGCCAAGTGCTAGCAGGACGCAGAAGTAAGTATTCAAAGTTCAAAGTGGAGGAAGAGAAACAGCATGCATATTTCAATGTTGCGTCAACCTTATAAGAACGAGGTCTAACAATGTCTTCCTCATATTTTGTTTCTTTTCCTCTTCTTTCAAGCAAACCTGATGAAGCCGGTGTCAGCCCCTCCTAAAGTCACACTCGCGCACAGACACGCACACACACACACACACAGATCACCACAAGACTAGATTATGTTCCAGAGATCGTCGTCTTTGTCGCTGTATTCTTGATGCTGTCAGCTGGGAAACTGAGGAGACTGAGGGCAGGTTAAGTTTGTGTTTGTGTCTGGCGTTTCTGTCACTCAAGACCTTGGATTCACTTATTCCCCGTTTATATATTTATATATATAAACACACAGATACATACAGACAGACACATACACACACTCACTCAGACAAAGAGTCTTACCCAAGGCAAGTTTTGACACAAAGAGACTGCAGTATCTGGGACTTTGCTTATAACCAGCGTAGGTAAAATAACTCTCGCAGCATATTTCTTCTCCGGTACATTGTCTATGAAATGGCCACAGATGAAAATGATAACGTTTTGTGGATCACCTTCCATGAGTCGTTTGTCTGCCTGTCGAAAAAAACGAGTTTCGTTGTGATCGTTCCTCTTGGGGATGTTGTCAACAAAGAAAAATGTAGAATTCTCCTCTGCCAGCACATTGAACTGCTACCACAGACCATCCTTGTTGGCAACACGCTTGGCAGAGTCAGCCAAGTGCACCGCTGTGTGATTCTTTTAAAAAAAATCCAAGCGACAGTGTTGTATTTGTACGCATGAGTGCCGAAGATTTACCGACTTTAGTATACGTGTGCGTGTGTGTCAGTCCGTTTCTGTGTTACTGCATAAAGTCGGTCGTTCGGTGTGTCGGCGATGGGTGCACTTAACCAGGGGATATCAGTGCACTAAAGCGGCTGAAATATGAATACCGGTGTATATGTAACACAAAATATGAAACAATCATTCAAATAAGGTTGATCCTGATCGTTGTTGTTCTATAATGAAAGACACACAATGTATATTTATTCCACCCCTAGCCTGAAGCTGGGCGTTGTGTGCCGCTACGTTGTGTGTGTGTGTGCGTATGTGTGTGTGTGTGTGTGTGTGTGTGTGTGTGTGTGTGTGTGTGTGTGTGTATGTGTGTGTGTACTACATCTATCTGAATACGTGAACCTGAGCCGTTGGTCCTCTATGAGAGGGAAAGTGTGTGGACGTGTGTATTTTAAGTGTGTGTGTGCGTGTATACAGCTTATATACTGTATATAAGCTGTCTTAAGACCCAACAATTAAACAGGGCGTTTCCGAAGCACAATATCCTAAAGGGGCTCTGCGTGTGTGTGTGAGTGTCTGTTTGAGTGGGTTGTGGGTAGTATGTTTGTTCATATGTGCATGTACCTTGTAGCTCATAGATAACCCCCCCCCCCCCCCCCCCCCCACCACACGACTCTTCTACCACAGTTCACTGGGGAAAACGCCATAGACTTATCGACTCTTGTCTAGTAAATCAATAAATGATTTATCTCTGACTCTCGGGTGTGGTGTTTTTATTTGTATTCTCTATATTAGACGGGATGAGTGGAGCCAGGGGGGTTAAAAGTAGGAGAGTTTATTTGAATTGAACACCAGTGCATTTTCTAATTAAAAGCCACCTCAGCAAACAAGGGAGAGTGCGTAACAGAAAGAAATGATAGCAACTTTAAACTGCCACTTCAACACCACAAGCGTCTAAAAGATAAATAACATGATAGAGGAAAAATTCACAAAGCAGGAGTGTGAACGCCCATGAAGACTATCTTTCATATCGGAGGGAATATTCACATTTCCCCAGACTGCAAGGCACCCAAGAATATTCCTGTCACATATTTAGCATATTTTTGTGAATGGAAAAAAAGCGACACAATACACACCAGCTCGTTATAAACAGCTTTTCATCTACCGTCTTCGTCTCGCTCGGCTCCGCAGTTACAGCGGAGAATGCGGCTCTCGGCGATCAGCTCAGAGAGAGAGAGAGAGAGAGAGAGAGGGAGAGGGGGCGAGAGACAAAGTGCGGCAGTGGAAGCAAAGACACGTCAAAAGGACAAAACTCCCACCCCACCGCGTCAGGGCTTCTCCGCTTCACCGGAAGGCGTAGCTCTCGTCGTCGTACTCCAGCTCGTCCTCATTGTCCTCGCCGGGCCGTCCATAGCGGAACTTCCTGTACACCGTGCCGTCCTGGCCCATGTACACGATGTCCTCGTCTTCGTCCTCGTCGTCTTCGTCCTCGTCGTCGTCGTCCGCGGCGCCTTTGCCCCTCCCACTGAGGTCGACCAGCTGGGACTGACGGGAGGACGAACCCCCGCCCCCGGAATTCGAGAAGCCGCCGCCGCCGCCGCCTAGCTTCTCGTAGCCGCGCGGTATGATGATGTCGGGCTGCGACGTGGTCTTGGAGCGCGAGTGTCTGATGAAGATGACGATGCCACCCAGGCCCAGGAGCAGCAGGAGGCCGCTGGTGACGAAGAGGGCCAGGTTGCCGCCGGAATCGTCCTCTTCCTCCTCGTTTCTGAAGGCAAAGTTGGTGCCGAGAATGCACTCCCCTAAGAGTTAGGACGGATACAGGGAGAGTTAGGACAGATACAGGGTGTTGGGATGCACTCTCTTAAGAGTTTGGAAGGATACAGGGTGTTGGAAGGCTCTCTCCTAAGAGTTAGAAAGGATACAGGGTGTTGGAATGCACTCCCCTAAGAGTTAGGACGGATACAGGGAGAGGTAGGACAGATACAGGGTGTTGGAATGCACTCTCTTAAGAGTTAGGAAGGATACAGGGTGTTGGAAGGCTCTCTCCTAAGAGTTAGGAAGGATACAGGGTGTTGGAAGGCACTCTCCTGAGAGTTAGGAAGTATACAGGGTGTTGGAATGCACTCTCCTGAGAGTTAGAACGGATAAAGGGTTAGGGTTAGGGTTGGGGTTTACCCTAATGGGTTAGGGTTGGGGTTAGGGTTACCCCAACCCTAACCAATTTCTAAACCTAACCTAAACTTAAACCTCAACTTAACCATCTCTAACCTAATGCCTACACTCAACCATCTCAAACTAATACCTAAATGTAACCATCTCTAACCTAATAACTAAGCCTAAGCATCTATAACCTAATGCCTATACTTAACCATCTCTAAACTATAACCTATACTCAACCATCTCTGAACTAATACCTAAACCTTGTGTCAAACAGCCAATCAGAGCGCGGTTCTGGGCAGCGTGGGCGGGCCTTAACCAGGAACAGCGGGTCTTTACCCAATCAGGCGGAGTAAGGCCCACCTTGAGTCTCGGTGCAGTTACAACAGTCCTGCTGCTGATGCTGGGATGGACCCCCAGGGGACACCGCGCTCCTGTGGGAGGCCCCGTCCTCTCCTTCTTCTTCGGGCTCCTGGAGACGGCAGCAGGGCAAACAGCGCCCTCCGGCTGCCAAGATGGCCAGCACAGGACACTCGGTGCAGTTCCCCTCGCCAGGGCCCCGGCACTCCAGACAGGAGCCGTGGCAGTCCTCACAGCCGTTACCCGAGTCCTGGGAGGGGGCGACGCAGCGGAGGTACAGGGTGTGTATTGAACGGGGAGAGGGTGAAACTGGGTAGGGTAGGCATGGTTTATTATTGTCTGTGTGGCGAAGTGGAGTGTAAAACTGCTTTGTTTTTGATTGTTATTGATTATTACGATCCTATTTATACTTTCGTCGACACCTCAATCACAACTATAATTCATTAAATAATGTTATTTATTTAACTGTACTTCCTTACTTTGAGTTATAGTGGGTTATGGTTATGCTGATTGTTATGCGGTCAATCATCACTTCCTCTTCTCTACATATTTGTTGCGTGTTTTATTGCGATCCGGATTGCGGAAATGTGTGAGTGAACAATAGCTACCTGTAGTGTTGGATACTGTCCGAACGCGCACATGGATTGACAGGCGCCGTTCCTAAAGCTGTAGCCGTCGTGACAGGACTCGCAGCTGCGTGCCTCTTTACCTGCAGGGACGACAAGCAGAAGCTGATACTCTCTTTACAGAGCGATGTCTACCGAGAGTGTACAGGGGTGAGGCACTGTGATACCAGGATGTGATCTCTGGGGGAACGGGTTTCAGTAACGCTGGTAATGCATATTTTGTAGATAAAGTTGTAGATATAGTTTTGTTTGGGGAAGTTTTGATGTTATTGTAACGCATGAAGGAGAGATGTTCCGGTAACCCTCTTTTGTCATAAAACATTTTTTTGAAGACACACACACACACACACACACACACACACACACACACACACACACACACACACACACACACACACACACACACACACAGCATTTATGATTGATATTGATGCGGAAATGCAGAAAATGCAGTAAATGCAAATGCATTTCAAACACAAAAAAAAAGATAGGTAAAGAGAGAGAGAGAGAGGGGGGGGGGGGGAGAGAAACCTTTGACCCCTTGAGGACATTGTGATTGGCTGACACATTTGGACAACAGCGCATCATAAGTCAGAGCGTCCTTCATTGTGCAGGCTTATTCCTTGAATGTTACGCCATTGTTCCCGTAAAAGGCTACGTCACAACTTTATAAGTTGTGGCGGTAATGTTACACGTCTTATGCAGGGAAATTGGCGGAACGCATTTGCTCACATTTCGATCCCAGCCCCCAATCACACATGCAGCCTATGTCTAAGCTTATCCGACATAATATTTACATCGCTAGTTTACTAATTGGACTCCAGTATGACTCTGGGAGTGTGTGCTGGTTTAAGCAGCCTCACCTGGCGGAGTCTGATTGGACTCTGGGGCTGGGTAAGGCTGCACACCTGTTGCATTTTAAGCAATCAATATGCAGAGATTAAACCAGGTTAAATCTTCACAGGCTCCCTTATTTATCTAGAGATGCTCAAATTAAGTCTCCTAGGTGGCTTGTAGCATTGACGTTTGCTACAATGACTTTTCGAGTTCTCCCCGGTCTTCGTGTGTGGAGGGCAGCCACCCGTCTCACCTATGCAGGTCTTGCAGCTGCCGTGGCAGGGCTCGCAGAGGTGGTGGGTGGGGTCGCGGTGGTGGTCCGGCGGGCAGGTGTGCAGGCAGCGGCGCTGGCTCCGCAGGTAGAGGAGACCGGGGGCGCAGCTCAGGCACTCCCTGTCCCCTCCGCCCTGACACTCGCCGCAGGCCGCGTCACACCTATGGCACGCCTGGGACGCAGCGTCGCTATAGTGACTGGGAACGGGTAGAGATGGGGAGAGCGACAGAGGTTTTTTTATTGTGGTTGTCGCTGTTCATTTGTGTTCTGTTTCCGCGCAGCGCACCATGAATCATTTATGAGTATATAATTAATGAACTATGAATAATGGAACAGAAATAATTCAATTATCAGGGAAACATATATAATGTCATTTGGAAATATATGTGTATCATTTGCTCATTCTCTCTGCTTAAATATCCACTAAATGAAAACAATTAGTTGATGCAACTCTAAAGGTTCCATATAATGACTACATTACATATATCATATAATTCCTATTTTACAAATAATTACTTAAGCTGGTCATTATGGTGTGGGGCTTCTTCAAAAAACGTAGAAGATGAATAATCCACCTAATTCTACACATTCTCTGTATTTGAACTACAGACATACCCTACTCAATTTGATCGAACTAAAGACATAGCCTATATACTCTGTATATCTAACTACAGAAAAAGCTCATATACTCTATTTGATGTAGGTCATGACATGGCTCATATACTGTACTCTGTATTTGATATAACTACAGACACCAATACTCTGTATTTGATCTTACTACAGACAGCCTATATCGTATTTTGTAGCCGTTGATATAACACGCAGACATTGTTCGAGAGATTCCATGGACACTCACACTGGTCTTTAATCCACATGGGGTCTTTGAAGCACAAAATGTATTATTAATATATATTCATACAACAAAATGAATATGTGCATGAGAGAAGCCCCCAAACCACAGAGTGCTTCACAGTGAACAAAGTAAGTTACTGTGCCGGCGAAAGGGGGAATTCACCGCTCGGCTGACTTCTGATAGAGGAGGGAACAGCAGTGCTGGAACACAAACTCCCGTTTTCCCGCCCAAAAAAACACACACGCAGCAGCGCTACCTAGCGTGACTTTAAAGAACATTTAAAGGTGACATAGTATACCACCAGGTGTGAGTGTGATTAGCCGCTACACCCTCACTTGTGATGTCACAGGAGGCAGATTTTCAAAACGGCGTGTAACGGCTAATCACACTCACACCTGGTGGTTTAATGTGTCCCCTTTAAAACCACGTGGCGCTGGAAATCCACGAGTCAACCGTCATGTGCTCGGGTGGTTCCCAGGGCCGGGGCGAACACTAAACTCTGGGGAACTTCCCCCCCCCCCCCGCCCCCCGTCCGCAGATATGCCTATTTTGTGTGTTCTTTCTCGGAGGGTAAGTGAAGGTAAAAGGATAATGAGTGAGATTAAAACAGCCCTTGTCTCAATTTGTATTCCTAATGTTCCCTATTTGTTCTCTCTGGGGTATTTAACCGCACATCAATTTAATGCGCCGTTAATTTAACGCTCGCAACTGCCACAGTATAAATAAAATCCCGTCTCATTAGCATTTTGCGGGGAGGGGGGGGGGGGGTAATTAAACTCAATCCAAATGGACCTGTTTCCACACAATAAACTTCGGTGTGCAAAATGCGACGCGGCAACCTAAAAAAAACAACAAGGAGAAATGTACCGACGTAGATCCATTTTACACCGCCGTTTTTACTATTCCCTATTGTCCAATGTGACATTTCGGAGTGTGTTATGCGTTTCCTTCCTTCCTCGCACCAAACAAAAACCAAACACAAAGTCCTTGTACTGACCCGTTGCCTGCGACACGTGACAGCCTGCCTGTGACTGTGAGGAACTGCTGTGTTTCTGAACTGACCCGGAAAAAAAAGGAGCAGCTTCACGTAAGGAACGACCGGTGAAACGAGACACCACCTGGCCCCTTACCTGGCCGGGCAGCTCTCTACACAGTCCTGGCCCTGCCTTAGGAGGTGGGCTTTGCAGCGGACACACTCATGGCTGTGTTTGCCCGTGCAGGACAAACAGAAGGGGTGGCACGGATCACATCGGTGCTCCCTGTCGTCCTGGTAGTAGCCGGTAGGGCACGAGTCCACGCAGGAGCCGTCTGCAATGCACACACACACACACACGGACACACAAAGATGGGGAGACGGCGAGACGCACACGCGCTCAGACATGCGGAGAGAAACACACATGCACACACACACACACACACACACAAGGACACACACAGACATACACAGAAACACACACACACACTCACAGACAAACACATATACGCACACACAAGGACCCAAACGCGGACGCATGGACACACACGCATACCCACACAGAAGGAGACACACGCACACGCACACGCACACGCACACGCACACACACACACACAGGATTATTCGTCACAGCTGCATCCTGGAACATTTTGCCTGTGCAGACAGTAATGGTTTTATTCAGTGTGGGAAAGTCTTGTAACGTCTATAAAACGTGCTGAAGAAACGTGTGAGAGCACTGTCTTGAACTTGATAGGGCTTTAGGCAGTGCTTACTTGAGTATTTTAGGCCATTTTAACAAGTCCTAAATGAATTGAACGCTAGCACTGATTAGATCAGAGAAGCTCAGTCTAATTGTTTTAAAGTCGTGGCTCCACGGCACAACACACCATTACCATTTAGTGGATACTTTTATCTTAAGTGTCTCACCTCAGCATTGATTGATTTGGGTCTTTTTCAGATTCCGTTAACAAACAAGTAGGGCTGACGCTCAAGGATGCCTAGAGATAGGCTAGACATCGGGGTTCGAACCAAGATCCTTTGTGCTGGGAGTCAAACAACTCAACTCCCTATACCTTTAATGGCCAGCTCAACCCTCTGAGGTAATTTAACCTTTATATTCTGCATCGTTAGCCTCCTCGCATAATTGCCTAAGTAATCTTTTGGCCAAATTGGGATATCTTACCTAACTACTCGCCTCATGCTGCTGATTCACTGCGCCTCATTGGCTGTATCCTAAGCCAATTAGAGTGTTTTTTACATTCCATAATCACTATCAACCTAAGTCATCTATTTGACTTTTTAGGCTTAGTACAAGTTGAACCTTCAAATATGACTTTTCTATATTTTTTACATGCATATTTTATACATATATATATTCGGCAAATATGGCAATAATGCTATGAGGCTAGCGATATTAGGACCCTGTGGACGCGTCGCATGATCCCACTCACTGAGGAGCATGTGCCTGGGGTGGCAGGCAGAGCAGTGGGTGGTCCCGGGGCCGGAGCACTGGTGGCAGTACGGGTGACAGAGGATACACTCCCCGTCCTGGTCCAGGTAGCGGTGGGGCGGGCAGTGGGGGGCCGGCGGCAGGCAGCGGCCCCTGTCGTCGGGCCTCTGGTGCGACTGGCAGCTGACACAGGAGTCGGGGCGAGGGCCCAGGCAGGTCAGGCAGGAGGGGTCGCACTCTGGGGAGGAGGACGAGGTTAGCCTGGAGGCCTTCCAGTTAGCCTGGAGGCCTTTCAGTAAGCCTGGAGCTCTTTCAGTTAGCCTGGGGGCCTTCCAGTTAGCCTGGAGGCCTTTCAGTTAGCCTGGGGGCCTTCCAGTTAGCCCGGAGGCCTTTCAGTTAGCCTGGAGCTCTTTCAGTTAGCCCGGAGGCCTTTCAGTTAGCCTGGAGGCCTTTCAGTTAGCCTGGAGGCCTTTCAGTTAGCCTGGAGCTCTTTCAGTTAGCCTGGAGGCCTTTCAGTTAGCCTGGAGGCCTTTCAGTTAGCCTGGAGCTCTTTCAGTTAGCCTGGAGCTCTTTCAGTTAGCCTGGAGGCCTTTCAGTTAGCCTGGAGGCCTTCAGCAGGCGCTGTCTGAGTGGACTATGTCCGTACTGTCAGTGTTATCTGATCATGTGTGTGACTGCTATTGACTATGTATGTACTTTTATTGAGAATATGCACTGCATTTGTACAGCGTCCTTGGGTACCTTGAAATGCACGTTAAATTAAAATGTATTTTTTTTTTAATTATTATTATGCAGAGTGGCTCAGCAAGAAGGGGGTAAGAGCCGCTTGCTCAGTTAGGATGCCTAAGACACGTAGGATATATATATATATATACCGAACTATATATATACCGAACTATATAAATATATATATATATATATATATATATATATATATATATATATATATATATATATATGTATATATATATATATATATATATATATAAAGTACACTTGGGCTGTACTACAGTAATACACTAATCGAATGTCGCAATGATGGCTTAATAACGAAAAACAAAAGACTGAAACAAGACCCGGGTCTTTATATCATAAATAACCGGTTTGAAACGGGATTGTATATAAAGTATCGAGTATTCCCTCACAAGCTCAGCCCGGATGTCCAGTTACAGGGTGTCCGAACAGCACTGTATCACAGTCTGGGTTTCAAGAAAGCCTTGTTATGCTTCACACTGAACTATGTCGACACGTTGTTACTATGGCTGCAATCGCTCGGCTGCTCAACGCTTGGGTTGTGCCATTTAGAGACATAATTGTTTTGGAAATCAATCTCGCTCATCTGCCATCAAAGCCACTTTGTTTCTCATCGAGCAGATGGGGAGAGAGGAGAGACGCCTCATCCTACGATGTTACATCATTATCTTTGATGCTTCAATAGTTCTAACAACCATTTGGATCTGTGAATAATGACAAGTGTAGGATTACGTACTCTTATAAGCGTGAACCTAAAAGATAAAACCTGCAGAAGGGGAGAGTGGAGCCCCCTCTCCAGTGAGATGCAGGCTGGTTACTCCTATAAGTGAGATCAATGAAACAGCCTATACGTTAATGGTTAAATGTAGCGTACCTTGGCTGAGAGTCGGGGCGGTTTAAAGAGGAATAACGATAAATGCAGGACAAGCATTCATTTTCTCAGTGATTGAACATAATGAGGGCGCGTCTTTTCCACAATTAGTCTTGTGTACCATCAGTCTTGTGCACAATCGTATTAAGGTCACGTGATCTGCTCCTGTAATTGCTAGTTGCCATCCGACAACAAGGTAACGGTACTGCTCCTCTGCCCCACATATATATATACTGTATATATATCCACTTATATACATATATATACATACATATACAGTATATACACATAGACACACACATATATATAAAAATACACATCCTTTTTATGTGTCAAATAAAGTAAAGTGTAAGAGTTAAAGTAAAAAAAACAGATGCTATTGTTGGTAGGTCTTCTAGGATTTTCAGAATAGTGATCGATGCAATTTTCTCACTGTGTCTAAAATAATGGAAGCCTGTCCCAAATAAAGGTCCGATTATGATTTAGGTAATGATAATGAAAGAAAATAGAACCTGTGCTTATAGATTACGTTTAATGGTAATGGGAGCAGTATACTCGGCTGAACTTGGCTGTATAACCATATTAATAGTTGAACGCTGCTTCAAATCACATTAAATAGCTGAAGCCTTAAATACACATAACCCCCAAAGTCATGTCAGGACAGACGCAAATTGTTTTTGATGGATGCGGTCCAAAATAGACTAGTGGTTTCCTATTTAACATAGATTTGATACAGCCATGTTATATATCGGAAGCTGCTTGTGGGGCTCAGAACAATATGATTCTAATTGTTGCTAGTGTCTCGCTGCCAATATGAGGGAGCACATAATCCCTGTCTGATCCCAATGGTTGTTGAACGTTTGTCACCTTTGCACTCTCCAGTGAGGGCGTCCCGGTAGAAGTGGGCGGGGCATCTGGGCCGACACGCCCCGTTGTGGAGGGAGGCGTCGGGGTCGGAGCAGGTGTCACAGTCGTTGCTGCCGGGTCCGTCACACAGCAGGCAGGTGGGGTGGCAGCCCCCGCAGACCCTCTGATCCGCGTCGTCGTAGAAACGCTCGGGACAGTCGAGCACACAGTGGCCTTCGTGGAGGAAGTGGTACTCCTCACATTCTGCCAAAATAAAAGCGCAGGGGGTTGGGAAGGTCAAAAATCAATTTTCGAAAAAAGGGCAAATGAGTATTTAACTACTTTTGGTTATATACTTCCATTATTCGAATATAATCAGTTAATTTGTCTCCAGGTCTCAACAAAATGTAAAAAGAAAAAAAAAGAAATATCCTTTCATATCATGTTTTCGCTCGTATTTGTTATCAGTTAACGATACCAATAAATATATATATATATATATATAAAAAAAAAAAAGACATTAAAAATAATAACCATATAATCCCAGATTTAAAAGCACAGTTCCAATAAACCCTGTCCGTACCGGTGCACTGTCCGGGCGGGGTGCATCGCTGGCAGGCGGGGGGGCAGCGTAGGCAGCTCCCCCCCTGGGCGAGGTGGTCGGGGGGGCAGGTGGACACGCAGCGCGTCTGGAGCAGCAGGAGGGGGGGCTGGCAGCTCAGACAGTGGGTGCTGTTCTGCCCGCAGGACGCACAGCCCTCGGCGCAGCTGTGACACACCTGGCCCACGGCGTACCCCCTGTGGAGAGGGGGCGGGGGTTAGATGGGCCAAACAGGAAGCACTTCCCTCCCCGAGCTTCCTTTTTTGATGCCATGATTTAAAGGTGACATATTTTATTCCACCAGGTGTGAGTGCGATTAGCCGTTAAAAGCCGTTTTGAAAATCGGCCTCTTCTGACATCACCAGTGGGCGTGTCCACCTAGATCTGTGCTGGATAGATCAGTCCACCAGGCTACCCAGTGGACTGTAGCAAACGTTGCTCATCTATCCGTCACACATCTAGGTGGACACGCCCACTTGTGATGTCAGAAGAGGCAGATTTTCAAAACAGCTTGTAACGGCTAATCACACTCACACCTGGTGGAATAATATGTCACATTTAAAGAACGATTAGATTATTTTTTACTGAAAGTCGATATTTTGCGTGTGCAGACACAGACAACACAGTATCGATAGTGTGTCACCATTGCGCCAATATCAAACATATACACATGTGGCTACAGGCCAAACACAAACACTAGTTTAGGGATCGCAGCTCCGGGCAGAAGGGGTCGTATTCGGAGAGTAAACAAGATTCCGAGAGTAATCTATAATTCATTTGGACGCTTTTCCACGACTCAATCAACGAGCCTCGAAAGTTTTTTGGGTCGCAAGGACGCCGGCCGCCCTCACGAAGCGAGATGATCCACGGGTGATGGTTTTTTTGCACCAGCTGTTGCAAATATGGTAATTACCTCTCTGAGTATTCATCGTGGCCAAAAGAAACGAGATTCAGCCAAGAGAGAGAGAGAGAGGCTTTCGCAAGGACAATTCGACAAATACCATCTGACAGTTCCATCTGAAGTGATGCCACCGCACGATAATGAGACCCGAGGAAACGAAGCGGAGGGAAAGTAAACTTTTGACGACAGGGTAAAGTAACACCGATTTTAAGTTTTGCCTCGTCCTCCATTGTCCCCCTTTTCTCCCCTCTCAGCTCGTTTGTCTGACTCAACTGTCAAACTGTGTGTGTGTGTTGTTGTGTGTGACTGAGAGTGAGAGAGCGAGAGAGTGTGTGTGTAGGTGTGTGTGTGTGTGTGTATGTGTGTATGTGTGGTGTATGTGTGTGTGTGTGTGTGTGTGTGTGTATGTGTGTGTGTGTGTGTGTGTGTGTGTGTGTGTGTGTGTGTGTGTGTGTGTGTGTGTGTGTGTGTGTGTGTTTGTGTGTGCTAGTTGTGATCCTGACAAAGTAACCTGGCCTGGTGGACAAATGACCCACTTTCCAACTTTCAACTCAGTGTTTTACACAAAGGCCTCCTTAAATATGTGTGGACTTTGACTGCACGATAAATCTTCATTACACTTTTGAGCAACCCCAAAGTCATCTCCTTTACTCTAATGTGAAACGTATGCATTTTTTGTATTGTAAGACTAAATGCGTATTACAGTAAGTGAAGTATTACAGGTACTTTGTATTTTAGGATATTCTAAATATTGTTCTCATGTATGTTGTTATTATAGAGTTAAAACATCTCACTTTGCATCGTGATCCAATGATCGCTTTCAAACCTCGAAGAGATTCATACTGATGACCTTAACCCTGACCCCCTGAAGAGAGATTCTATACCACTGACCCTTAACCCTAACCCTCTATTGAGATTCTATACCACTGACCCTAATCCTAACCCTCTATTGAGATTCTATACCACTGACCCTTAACCCTAACCCTCTATTGAGATTCTATACCACTGACCCTAATCTTAACCCTCTATTGAGATTCTATACCACTGACCCTTAACCCTAACCCTCTATTGAGATTCTATACCACTGACCCTAATCCTAACCCTCTATTGAGATTCTATACCACTGACCCTTAACCCTAACCCTCTATTGAGATTCTATACCACTGACCCTAATCCTAACCCTCTATTGAGATTCTATACCACTGACCCTCTTGAGAGTTTCCATACTACGACCCTAACCCTGACACTATAGAGAGATACTATACCGCTGACCCTAACCCTGACCCTATAGAATGATTCCAAACTCGTTGACCCTAACCCTGACCCTCTGGAGAGAGTCATACCACTGACCCCAACTCTCTGAAGAGAAACCACTGAAGAGAGACCGCTGACCCTAACCCTCTATAGATAGAGTGCTGAAGAGAGACCGCTGACCCTAACCCTGACCCTCTATAGATAGAGTGCAGAAGAGAGACCGCTGAAGAGAGACCGCTGACCCTAACCCTCTATAGATAGAGTGCTGAAGAGAGACCGCTGACCCTAACCCTGACCCTCTATAGATAGAGTGCTGAAGAGAGACCGCTGAAGAGAGACCGCTGACCCTAACCCTCTATAGATAGAGTGCTGAAGAGAGACCGCTGACCCTAACCCTGACCCTCTATAGATAGAGTGCTGAAGAGAGACCGCTGAAGAGAGACCGCTGACCCTAACCCTGACCCTCTGAAGACAGAGCGCTGAAGAGAGACCGCTGAAGAGAGACCGCTGAAGAGAGACCGCTGAAGAGACCGCTGAAGAGAGCGCTGAAGAGAGCGCTGAAGAGAGACTGCTGAAGAGAGACCGCTGACCCTAACCCTGACTCTCTGAAGACAGAGCGCTGAAGAGAGAGTGCTGAAGAGAGACCGCTGAAGAGAGAGCGCTGAAGAGAGACCGCTGAAGAGAGACCGCTGAAGAGAGAGCGCTGAAGAGAGAGTGCTGAAGAGAGACCGCTGAAGAGAGACCGCTGACCCTAACCCTGACCCTCTGAAGACAGAGCGCTGAAGAGAGACCGCTGAAGAGAGACCGCTGAAGAGAGACCGCTGAAGAGAGACCTCTGACCTGTCACACTGGTGGACGCAGGTCCCGTCCTGCAGCAGCCAGGTTGCTGCTGCCTGGAGGGGGGGCTGGCAGTGGAGGCAGCGCTGGGCGTCCTCACACTGCACGCAGCCGGGGGCGCACGCCTGGCACACACCCCGCGCCACGTCCTCAAAGCTGGCCGGGGGACACCGGGACACACACGTCCGCTGCTGGGTCAGGTAGCGGCCTGGTGGAAGAGGAGAGAGGTGACTGGGATGGACGTTACAGTGTAAGGGTAAGGGGATGGCACACATGCATCGTCAACACATACACATACGCACGCGTACGTAAAAACATCTACACAGCGAGTGTCTGTGTAGATGTGACTGTGCTAATCGTTACAGTGAAAGGTTGAAGGGGTTGGTATGCATGGCATACGCTCACACACCGACTTATCGACACATTCACACAAACGTACACAAACACATCGAGAAGTTGTCTGGGTGTGTGAGTTTGACATCAGTCTGACATTATATTACCTTCCGAGTGTGTCTCGGTATGTGAGTTTGATATCAGTCTGACTTTATGTTAGAGTTGCAGTATATCTGGCTGTGTGAGTTTGACATCAGTCTGACTTTATGTTAGAGTTGCAGTATGTCTGACTGTGTGAGTTTGACATCAGTCTGACTTTATGTTAGAGTTGCAGTGTTTCTGGGTAGAGGATTTTTTTGGTAGACAGACCTTTGCCACATGTTGTACACTGGTTTCTCTCCCTCCCAGAACAGGTCTCACAGACAGGATGGCATTCCTTACAAACTCCATCATCTGGACATAGAGGTACAGCACAACCGGCTAAGAAAGACATTGACTCTCTATTAATGAAGCTCTGCTTAAAAGTGAGTCACTGCTACTTTCAGAAACATTTCTCAAATATGCCAAAGGTACACATGGGGATTGAACCAGTCAGTTAGGGAGTCTAACTGGTTACATTATTAATATTAATTAATTTTATATTATTTCTAGAGATAACAGAGTTAATGACCCTGAATGCTCAACGATACTAATTGGTGTTTTTTTTAGAGTTGATTGTAGAGTGCTTTTCGACAAAGTGCAAAGTCAGACTTCATCAACTTTTTTTGTGCTGTGTCTTCAATCCTACGAAAGAAAAACGTAGGTTCAGACGATCTTTGGTGAGCCTGCCTCAGTTCTCCTCCCGTTATTGATACGGTGTGAATGCAGTGGCCCTTTCCCTTAATTAGCATATTATCTGTTGAGGACTCATTAATGACTCGTCTCCGCAGAGTGTACTGACCGATGGCGAAAGGTGCGGTACTTTCCCATCCAACTAAGTATAACATCTATAGAAAACACTAAAATATCTCTCTATAGATATATCATAACGTTTATTTATCAACCATAATCTCTATCTTAATATGATAACGTGTAAATATTGTAACTTCTCTGTATGTTATACTCTCTGTCTATCTCTGTATATAATAACACCTATATTTACTTTTGCTTATACTCTTCTATGTATCCAAAAAACCTGAGTAGGCGAAACGTTAGAAAAACGTAAAAATGGCAACCGATCACCGTGACGATCCAATATGGCCGACACGACCGTGAGTCGTGACCGCCACCCCCTGAAGACTCACCGCCTTGAAAGGTCCTACCAGGACAGAGCACCTGGTCGGCAGCGCATCTTCCTCCAGCCAGCCGCTTCCCCGCCGCACACGAGAGGCAGTCTTCTTCCTCGGGCCCGGCGCAGGTCAGGCAGCCCGGGTGACACTCCTCACACACGTGGGTGTCGTCGTCCGCATAGGCGCCGTCCAGGCACGCCGCAACGCACACTCCCTCTGGGGGGGGGGGGGGGGGAGAGGGCGAGGGCAGAGACGAGGGTGAGGCCTTCACTCCTCACTCTGTTTGTTCCTCTAGAACAAAAACTCTGTTTTTATTCGTTACTACCTTTTATTTCTAGACTTGACTGGCAAACCAATAACCAATTTAGTTTTCAGTTTGGCTTAACTTTTTTCTATTTTGTTTTTTTGTTTTGATTGTACTCTACTCTGTGTAGTTTTGAACGTGAACTATTCTCTTTATGGGAGAAAGCAATGTGGCGACGCACAGGTTTCGCCAGTGGCTCGGGAGGTAGAACAGGTCGACTAGCAAGCGGAAGGTTGCTAGTACGATCCGAGTGTTGAGGAGGTTTCCCTGAGCACTGTGGGCTACGCCGTTGGTGTGTGAAAACGTGTGCATGAATGGTTGAATGTCAGGCAATAATTGTAAAGCGCTGTGTGTGGCCACTGGTTAGAGAAAGCGCAGTATAAAGTTGATTTAAACAGACAGAGCAGGAAGGGGCCGCCGGGGCTTCTACTGATTAACAGCCGTAGAATGATGGAGATAATAAGCATGCGGAAGCGAGGTGCATCGCACACACAGCCTGTCTCGAAAACCCAAACACACACATACCTACACACACACATACACACACATACCTACACGCACACACACACACACACACACACACACACACACATACCTAGAAGCACACACACAAACACACACGCACACACACACACACACACACACACACACACATACACATTATACACACACAGGTACTGTAGATAAACACACTCAGGAAGACAGACAGACACACATTCTCAAACACATACTTCATATGACTTTTGCTGGCTTGGTAATCTATGTGTGTGTTGTTTATGTGTATGTATGTTGTTGTGTGTGTGTATGCGGGTGTTTGTGTGTATGTGGGTGTGTATGTGTGTGTGTGTGTGTTGGTCTGTCTGGATGAACACGTTCAGGAAGACAGACACACGTACACACACACACACACACACTTCATGTGTGTGTGACTCCTTGCTTGTGGTCGAACGACGTAGCAGCACCAGATAAACAGGTCCGTCTCACACCAAAGGTACAAAGGTGAAGGAACCAGCAGCATACCAGATAAGAGACTGTTTGTCTCACACCAGTACCGAGGTGGGGCCCGACCACATACCCGATAAGAACAGGTCCGTCTCACACCAGTAGCACTGGTGCGCATCGCAGCTCACACAACTCGGATCGCAGGGCACGCAGGTCATATCGGCCTCCACGCTGTACGTCTTAGCCGGGCAGTATTTGTAGCAGCCATCCTGAAAGCTGATAACGCACCACGACGACAACAACAACAACACAAACAGCAACACAGAGTCGGTAGGGACTTCAGCACCGCGGTACTGCCGCCGCTGCTTCTGAAGCTAATCCCTGACAGCGGTTTGGCTATTAGTGTGTATGTATCAGAAGGGGTGGGGAGGCCAGGGCGAGAGAGCATGATCAGAGGGGAGAAGGAGAGAGCGAGGGGGTGCACGAGCCTTACTTGTAGAAGCCCTGGGTGCAGGACAGACAGTGCCTGGGGTTATCTGTGGGAAACAGACAAACATACTCAGCTCTGCCTTTCAGGAGAGCTGGCTGCCAACGAGACGCCTTGTAAACATGGCCGGGGATGCACACACTCACACACACACACACACACACACACACATGCACACACACACACACACACACACACACACACGCAGGCGCGGATATAAATAAACAAATACACACATCCCCTTATCCGTCTGTTTTTTTTTTTTTTAAACGGCTCACAATGACACACACACATACACACACACAGACACACACATACACACAAAGAGAGCCCACACACAAGAATGTCGCTTGTAAGTGACTCCCTAGCACCGTGACAAAAGACTGATACACACACACACAAACACACACACACAAAGACGAATATACACACACACACACACACATTTTTTTGTAAAACACACACACACACACAAGTCTATGAAACAAATGCATTGGGCGAGAAGTCCTGTCCTAGCCAGGTCTGGTTTGGAGAAAGCATGTTTAGTGATTTGATGATGATGATGATGATGATGAGTAGGAGGATGATGAGGATGATGATGATGATGAGTAGGAGGATGACGATGAGGAGGATGAAGAATACTTACACAGGACACACTTTTTACAGCCCTCCTCGCACGCCATGCAGTCATCATAATCTGGATCCTCCACTTCCCCTGAGAGAGAGGGAGAGAGGGAGAGAGTGAGAGAGAGAGAGAGAGAGAGAGAGAGAGAGAGAGAGAGAGAGAGAAAGAGAGAGAGAGGGTGTGAGAGTTAGAGTTAGAGTGAGGGAGAGGCAGAGAGAGCAAAGAGAAAGAGAGAGAGCAAAGGAGAGAGGGGGAAGGGGAAGAAAGAAAGTGGGATAAGTGACGCGTGTGGCACATGATAGTTAATACTTTAATGATTCACGATGATGAGGATCTTAGGTGGTTTGAATTCTGACAGCTACTCAACACACCTCTATCAAAGCCTTATTTTTTACGATTTATTTTTGCATTGTTATCCTTTATGATGGCTTGAGATGGACAGGAAGCGATGGGAGAGAAAGGGGAGGACATGCAGCAAAGGACCCCGGGCAGGCATCGAACCCGCGTCGCTGCGGTCCGGACTGAGCCTTAACGGTACGCGCTCTACCGGGTGAGCCACCGGTGCACCCCCCCCCCCCCCAAGCCGCTGCTCTTAAAGCCACCTCAGATAAACGCGTCGAAACCACCGAAAGGCGAAAGGCGAGGATTCCAATGGGGCCGTCCCTTTTTTTCTCGCTCACCTTCCCCGCACTCCTGCTTCACACACACGCCCTCCGAGAGGTAGAAGGAGGCGTTGCAGGCCAGGCAGCGGCCCGGCCCGCTGCAGAGCTGGCAGTGGGCGGGGCAGGCCTCGCAGGTCTGGTTGCGGCTGTGGTGGAAGCCCTCGGGGCAGGTCTGCACACACTGGCGCTCGAACAGGTAGCGGTCCAACCGGAACTTATCTGGGAGGACCACAGCGGTTACCGGGTGTAGGAGAGGGTTATGGGGAACCTGACTGCATGGTGGTATACTGTTATGGGTGTTGTTATGAGAGAATCTGACTCAATGATTACATGTTAGTGTTGTTATTGTTGTTATGAGAGATGGAAGCCGGAATCTGATTCAATGATTACATGTTAGTGTTGTTATTGTTGTTGTGAGAGATGGGTATGGGGAGTTGACGTCATGTTTGCATACAGTTATTATCGTTATTATGAGAGACGGTAAGGGGATTCTGACTCAATGATTACATGTTATTGTTGTTATTGTTGTTATGAGATGGTAGAGGGAAACTGACTCCATGATTACATGTTATTGCTATTGTTGTAATTATCATTATATTATTATTATTATTATTAATAATTGTGTAGCTCCTCTACAGACATAGAAAAACACACGCACACACACATACTTTATCAAACTTAATTTCTCTCTCTCACACACACACACACACACACACACAAACACGCACACACTCATCATTCCTCTACTCTCACTCATGCATAAAAAATGTGTCTCTCAAGCACAAACACACACACAATGGATCTCTCTGTGTCTTTCTCTCTCTCTTTCTCTCTCTCTCTCTGTCTGTCTGTCTGTCTGTCTGTCTGTCTCTCTGTCTCTCTGTCTCTCTCTCTCTCTCTCTCTCTCTCTCTCTCTCTCTGTTCTCTCTCTCTCTCTCTCCTCTCTGTCTCTCTCTCTCTCTCTCCTCTCTCTCTCTCTCTCTCTCTCTCTCTCTCTCTCTCTCTCTCTCTCTCTCTCTCAGAGACACAGACACCCCCCCCCCCCCCCCCACCACAGGGTGTGTGAGCGGCTGTTACCCATGTCACAGCTGGAGCAGCTGGCTCCCCCGTCGTCCACACAGGTGGCGCAGGTATGGTCACACAGGTGGCAGCGGCCCCCGGAGCCGTACCTCCCTGGGGGGCACGCCTCCACACAGGCCCCCTCGTCTAGGAAGCTGTGGAGACACCACGAGGGGCCCGTCAGCTCTCAGCCAGGGAGGTGAACCCCTCAACCCCCTTCCTGAGGCTAGCACTGATATGCGAGGAGAAGTTCAGGAATAAAAAATGAAACCGCTTGTTTTGTTGACTCAACACTTCAAAGATGATGTTTTGACCCCATTTTACGAGCCGAATACAGTCCATGCTCTCAAATCGTGGGAAAAAGCTAAACGTTATTTTGCTATACAGGTGGGAAGGATAGTGAGATGGGGTTATGGGGTGTTCGAATCCTAGCCGGAAGGGACGGTGTTCAAAACCGCAATGCATAACCCCTAACCCAAGATACCGTCTAACCCAGTGGTTCTCAACCTTTTTTGAGCAAACGCCACCCTGACCTTACCCTGATCCTCTGGTGCCCCCCCCCCCACGCCCACTCACACTCATGTTATATTGCTTAAAGCTGTCAATGCATCTTTTCATTGATTTTGCGTTGGTCACTAATAGCAATGAATGCCCTCTAAGTCGGTTTTTGTGCAAAAAATATAAAAATATTAATGAATATTAGATACTCCTGGCCGCCACGTCTCCCGTCGTGCCCCGGCCGCAGCACCCTGTGGCCCGGGCACCGTGACCTTAGGCACCGCGACCACTCCCGCCATGCCCCGTGAACGAATGAATGAATGGCCCGGGAACCACGGGCACCGCGGCCCGGGCAACCCGGACTCCACGAAAACAGATCGCGCGCAGAGGCCTAATTAGGCCTATATATTTTGTATTTGAAATGCAACGGTCTTGGAGACTACGCTCAGAGCAGCTGGATCTGAACAAGAGGAAGGAGGAAAACGGGCTATGAAACAAAATTTAATATTTTTTTCTTGCTATCGGCCATGTTTGATTGTGTTGGTTATTGAACTGTTAACCCGCGAAGGTGGGTTATGTTTATCAGCGTTACTATAGAGATCATGACGATAGCTGATGTAACGGGAGTCCGGGCGTGTGCAGGACCGAACCGCGCTGTATTATCACTGTTCCACTGCGCATAGACAGTAAAAAGTAGCTGAGACGGTAGATGGGTTAGAAATCAATAAATGAAAATAGGCTATTTATTTCAGGTAGCCTATTTTTTCACCCCCAAAAAAAAAAGAATTTTAAAAAGTTTTTTGTTTTTTTTATAAAACCAAAAATGGAATCACGTTCCCAGCGCCCCCCTAGGTTGTGCGAACGCCCCCCAGGGGGCGGTACCGCCCCCCGTTGAGATACCATGATCTAACCCCTACCTGCTCATTAATGACATGCAGCTGAATCCAGTGTCACTTTGCATAAAAGCACATGCTAAATTACTCAATAGTCAAAGTACTACTAGACATTTTAAACATTAAACACATCTATGAAAACATAGTATTCAAGTATTCAAAAAAGTTACAATGTGACAAGGGACTGTTAAGCCAGGGCTGGTCGCTGAGACTGACTCAGCAGATACCATCCAATAAGATTCATGAACCCAGAGAATGTCCCCCCCCGCCCGCCGCCCCCCCCTCTCGCCCCCCCCCCCCCCCCCCCCCCCCCCCCCCCCCCCCCCTCTCGCCCCCCCTCTCCCCCCCCCCCCCCCCCCACACACTCAAAAACAGTAAATCATGTCCTTCTAAAACAAAACTAATTTAATATCAAAAACCACACACTGACTCGTAATGAGAACACATCACCGGCGTAGGTTTTTTTTTACAACAAACAGGACGAGAGATATAAGCCCTCTCTCTGCCTCCCGCCCCCCAAATCCCTGTGAATGATGCCCCTGACTGAGGCTGTCTGGTGAGTGTCTGGTTCCTCCCTGTTCCAAAGACAAGCCGATCTGACCGTGAAGAAGCACAGCTGATGCACTGGTGGCTCCCGGGGCCCGCGCACTTCACGCAGGTCTGGTCGCAGGGCTGGCAGGGCCCCTGCTCTTGCTGGTACAGGCCTGGTAGACAACAACAACAACAACAACAACAACATCAGACGCTGATGGAACCCATGATTCAATGACCCGCACATCCCCAGGTATATATATTCACTGGTACTTTTATAGGCTTTTTCTTTTTTTTTACTATCGGGACAATGACAGGGAAATGGATTAAGGCAGATTAAAGAAGAAATACATCAAACAAAACGCATTTAGAGGGGATCGGCTGGGAGGGGAAAGCACATTGTGCGCTAACCACTTAGCCATCGGCGCCACAGGGATGGTTTGGAGCTGCGATGCTATGCTACATGCTGTTCCCCCTCCTGCTCTCCCGCCTCTCCTCACTTTCCTCACTCTCCAACCGTAAAACCATGTTTACGATTTTAAAATATGAACGAGGTTGGCTGAGGCACGACCGACGTCGACACCTCATCTTACCGTTATCGAGGAAGGACCACCAAACACATTGATTTCTTCCTTGTTCTTGTGGGGGGGATTTTTTTCACTTTTGTCCACCCCTCAGCCGCGCAACTCATTACAAACATTATTCACTCCGATGGCCGTGTGTTATCGATCCCTCCGCGAGGGAAACGATCAACCCCACCCCTACGGTCCCACCACCACCAACCCCATCCCCACCACCACCACCACCACCTCCACCACCACCACCACCTCCACCACCACCTCTCTCCATCGAAGGCTGGGGGGGAAAAGCAATTATCGAAGGCTTGGCTTGTATGAGCCTTGTAGTGGCGCTGGGGGCGACCCCGCCCAGCTACTGTGTTGGGCTTTAGATTAAAGAGGCTCACCGTCCCCGCACACGGTGCTCAGCACACATGCGCCCTCGTGAAGGCTGTGGCCCCCGGAGCAGCTGGTGCAGAGGTCCCCAACCGGCCCCGAACACGTCCCGCAGCTGGGGTCGCACCTTGGGAGGGGAGAGAGAGAGCTGGGGATGGATGGGAGGACTACAGAGAGGGAGAGCGGCTGGTAGGCCCCGCAGGCACACACGAGCAAATAGCCGAGCATGGGGGTACAGATAAACACACACACATACGCAGAGGAACACACACACACGCAAACACCCACCCAACGAGGTTTAAATAAACACACACACACACGCCAACAGCCACACGCCGAGATATAGATAAACGCACACACATACACAGACAGACAGAAACACACACACACACACACACACACACACACAGAATCATACACACACGGAAACATGCACACATGGGGGTACAAATAAACACACACACAGTCATACACACACGCAAACTCCCACACACAGAGGTACAAATAAACACACACACACACACACACACACACACACACACACACACACACACACACACACACACACAGAATCATACACATACGCAAACACCCACACAGAGAGGTAAATATAAAAAAGCACACACACAGACAGAAACATAAGCACAAGCAAACACCCACACAGCGGTACAAATAAACACACAAACACAGAATCACACACACACCAAAACACACACACACACACACACACACACACACACACACACACACACACACACACACACACACACACACACACACACACACACACAAACACACACACAGAGAAGTACACATGAACACCCACAAATGCACAGGCGAACACCGTCCCAAACACTCACACATACATAAACATACCCACACAAAGGCTATATAAAACCCTGCTGCAACACAGACACACACACACATTAACATTAACACAGAGACACACCCATTTACATAGATACCCACACTGAACACCCGCACGCACGCACACACACACACACAGACACACACACACACACACACACACACACACACACACACACACACCCCAGTGATCTCCTCACCTCCTACACGTCCCCTGACTGGAGGCGGTCTCCTCGGGCCCCCCGGCCCCCACCAGGTAGAAGCCGGGGCTGCAGGACGACACACACCTCCACTCTTCCATCAGGTAGCCCGCCGCACACTGGTCACAGGCCTCCACCCCCCCACCTGTACCCCAAAGAACACACGGGACTCACACACTAGCCGTACGGGGGGGGGGGGGGGCATGTGTGTGGGGGCAGGCTATTTTGGGGGGATGGAGGTGCCAGGAATCCCCCCCTCCTCCCCCCCTACACACACACACACACACATACACGGATGCCAATGTGCATGACCTTTTATGAGCAAGCCACACAAAGTATGTCGTGTGTCTCTGGAGCTGTGAGGGGACCACAGCCTCAACCGCGGCGCGGCAAAGGTTCACATTGGACGCACCTATTGACCCCGTGACCTTTGACCTTCTCGCCGAGGTCTCTCCTACCTGCACAGGTGGCGCACGCCCGGTCGCAGGGCTCGCAGGTGTTGTCCTCGGTGTCCAGGTAGAAGCCCAGACCGCAGCTCGTCTGGCACCGGTTTCCCTGCAGACTGGAGCGAAGGGGGAGGGAGAGAGACGGTGACACACCGCGGGCCAATCACGGGACGCCCTGAGGATGACTCATCGCCATCGAGCTGCTGGCCCCACAGCGCAGAACCGCCGGCTCAGAACTGACTCAGAGGAAATCCTGTTCAACATGGAGAGCTACATGGTGGGGTCATATGTTCTGAGAATATTATAAAGTGTCTCGTGTTATTTATATTATTTCTTGCTTTGGAACAGAAACCGGATGGTGTAGTTAGTGGGGTATTTTATTTCCAAGCTGAATGGTAATGGGTTCCATCCCTTATGCCCACAGCCTACTCAGAGGAATCCTTGAGTAAGATGCCCAGCAATCAATACCTCCGCCTTAATGACACGTTAAAGCATTTATTTAAAAATGTAGCGCATAAAAGTGCCTGCTAAACAGTAAATATAACCTTCTTATTACTTTGATAAGGAGGCAGGCAAAAAATGCTGCAATTTATTCTAAAGGCTCCCGTGAAGAGAGATGATGATTATAAAAAGCAGCGAGAGAGGGAATCAGTATTCTCTGTGTCTGAAGGTAGGGGGGGGGGGGGGGGGGGGGGGTGGGGGGGGAAGGCGGTGTTTACCGAGCAGTTAATTCAACCATCATGAGAGAATTTGGTTCACCTTGTGCCTGGTTTGCATTCTGTGCAGATGCTGGAAGAGGTGCACTTCAAGCAGTTTTCGCTGCACTTCTTGCACGTATTTGCATCTTTGGGGAAATCAGACAATACACAAGGCATACACATCAGAATGATTAATCGCTCGCACTCAAAAACAGACTCAACCGCAGTTACACAAACAAGACTTTTCATTTTCAGACCCCGGATCCAGCGCTGCTTTCGCAATTGCTAGAGACACTTATCTTGATTTAAGCGCTTTTTTTCTCTCGACAAGAACAGAGCATTACGCTCGAAAAAACCATATACATATATATGCGGCTTTCAGGAAAAGCCGGCGTGAGGAATTGCTTCTGTGCTTTAATGGTATGGTAAAGTTTTTCAAAGTGAACGTTTTTTTAACGCGGTACTTTAGGAGGTGCGAGGGAAGCCCTTCTCTACCGTGATACAGGTAACCGCCCGCCTCACAGCTGGTGACGCACAGACCGGGGGTCTCATGGCTGAGGTGGTGGCCCGGCTGGCACGTGACACACTGGTCGCTGCGGCTGCCGCTGCAGCTCCCGCAGGTCGGGAAGCACCGCTTGCAGCGACGCCGGTCGCCCCACGAGCCGGCCGGACACGCCGAGACGCAAGATCTGTGGGCGGGGTGGTTGGGGGGGGGGGGGGTGGGTTGGGTC
>NC_044051.1:9578152-9610652 GCF_902167405.1 Gadus morhua | reverse complement strand
TATACGCACACACATATACGCACACACACTCTCACATTACCACAGGGAATTATTCATTCATTCCTTTGTGCTCTCCGCGTTACATAATGGATATTTCATATTAAAAGTGAGAAAAAAAAATGCAGGCTCATTAACTTGCTGCATATCACAGCCCTTATGAATGAGAGCACATTTTGCTAACATATGGCCTAATCGTCGAGAGATATTTTTCCTCTTTTTCGTGGGAATGGAGGTACAGCTTGCCAGCACAGGCAGTAGACAGTAGTGAAAAGATGGCCAGGAGGAGGGCCAGAAACTATTTTAGTATAAATTACCATATGATCAATTGTTGTTGTTTTTGTGAAGGTTAAACATGGCTGCCGCCAAACCGTATAACTAGACACACTGGTGCCACTTCTATAATGAGCAGAATCGAGAAAGTGGGTTTCCTTGATGAACTGAAGGAAACATGTGTGATATTCTTAATCTATTTAGTTACACGGCTTGCATATAAATTGTTTTAGCCGCTCTCTTATAATTTATGTGCGTATGAATCAAACGACTCTCAGTGAAATGTATTCCAGCAGAGCAGTCTACTGTTATATCATCAGAGGCAAACTAACTTTGACATTCGGTGTTGATTATATAAACAGCGAGAACTCCCCCATGAAGGTAAAAAGAAAACAGATAAATAGACCTGCCATAGATGAGCGTCAAAGTGATGAAATAAATGTCATAATGAAAACATAAAAAAATATAAATGCAAAAAGTTACATCACAACCTTAAAAAAACGAAAAGATAAAAAACTGTCAGCAAAACAGCGGGGGAGGATTTAATATTAAAAAAGCAATTTAAAAAGAGCTTCATCCACTCCGACCAGGCCGTTCCTACTGTATCACCTGTAGGACAGCAACCGGGACACCGTGCCCGAGGGTGATGTCAGCGAAATGGAGAGGTCGCCACGGCGACCGCCACTGACGGTGACGCGGACCACCACGTGTTCCACGTAGGCCACGTGCGTCAGGGGGCTGGCGGAGCAGCCCAGCGTGCTCACCACGGACCTCAGCACAGAGCCAGGGCCCATCGGCCTGCCAGAGACATGGAGAAAGAGAGGGAGAGAGAGAGGGGGGGGGGAGAGAGGGAGAGAGGGGGGGGGGGGGGGGGGGGGAGAGGGAGAGAGGGGGGGGGGGGGGAGAGAGGGAGAGAGGAGGGGAGGAGAGGGAGAGAGAGAGAGGGGGGGAGAGAGAGAGGGGGGGGATATAGAGAGAGGGGAGAGAGAGAGGCGGGGAGAGAGAGAGAGAGAGAGAGAGAGAGAGAGAGAGAGAGAGAGAGAGAGAGATAGAGAGAGAGAGATAGAGAGAAGGGAGAGATAGGAGGGTGGGGGGAGGAGAGAGAAAAAGAAAGAGAGGGTTGGGGAGAGAGGGTGAGAGGAGCGGGAGAGAGGGGGGAGGGAGAGAGAGGGGAGAAAGAGAGAGCGAGGCGGGGAGAGAGTGAGAGAGAGAAGGGAGAGGGGGCAGGGAGAGAGAGAGTAAGGAGAGAGATTGAGGGTGGGGGAGAGAGAGTGAGAGGGGCGGGAGAGAGAGGGGGAGGGGAGAGAGTGAGGAGAAAGAAAGAGAGAGAGAGAGAGAGTAGACAGACAGAGATAGAAATGTAGAGCGTGAGAGATCGAGAGAGAGACTCATGTGACTCTCCCAGGTGTAAATAAAATAGCTTTTAGGTCACATGTTCCTGTCATCTTTCGTTGTGCTGTCTGAGATGATGGCGTAAAATAATTATGGCATGAAATAATGACAACTGCATTGTGACACAGCAGAAACACGAAATCGTCCCGTGTATTATGATGACCATAATCGTCGTAACATGTATCGGATTAACTTTATTGTAATTTATTCGGTGCAATTTGTGAACACGAAACACTCAAACTGGAATAGGTGTATAGATTTAATTTATGTAATGAACAAATCACAGCCTTAATGCTAGTTGAATCAACCTAATCTACTTTAATCTTCAATTGCAAACACGAAGCACTATTTCCCGTAAGACCCCGCATCTAAGCCTCTCCTACCCAGCGCCACATTAATTCGGATTCTCAGACCACAAACAGCCATCGGACCCACGAGGGTTGGTCATCATCGCCATGTCGACCCACCCGTTCAGTTGCACGGGGGCCTCCTCCTCACACACGTGGTGTTGGGGGGCCACCCTCCAGCCCTCCGCCTCCTTCACCATGCTCTCGGCATCCAGCAGACCAAAGCCGTACAGATGGCTCACTGGGGAACGAGACGGCATCAACGACACAATCCATCACAGCTCAACGCGGTGCAGAGGCGAGATGGACAAAAAAAAAAAACACAGACAAAACACACATTTGGGGGGGTACACGCGACACGAAACACGCACGCACACGTAGACACACACAGGAGAGATACGCGAGATATGCAGATCTACACGCACGCACATGCACACACACAGGAGAGACACGCGAGACATGCAGATCTACACACACGCACATGCACACACACACACACATGAAAGACCATCAACACAGCTCCACAAGGAAAGGGACCAGCACGCATCAACAAGCAGGCGCACACGCACACACAAGACGTTAACGCATGCACGCATACACACCCTCACAAGCACACACAAACACACACACAAAAGCACACGCAACCATCCCCCGATTGCCCATAATATTTATTAAGATATCCTCACTTCAAATCCCTTTTTTTAATTGAATTTCCACACGGCCCCGCGGGCGAGAAACTGGTGGAATGAAGGCCGTCCACTTTAACAATGTGTGGGTGTGTGTGTGTGTGTGCGTGTGTGGGGAGGGAAACAGGACGTGAGCAGGGAGCTACCTACCCTTGTATCCGGCCCCGTTGACGTGCCAGTCGGGCGCGGGGAGATGCGCCGACTGGGCCGTCTTGACGATAATGTGCTGCACATCCCTCCACGTTAGCATGGGGCTGTGGGGAATGAGGTCAAAGGTCAGGGCAGAGACACAGGCGAACTGACCGATCGCATCTCATCGACCGCTAATCTGGCTATGCATTGATTTTCTGCTCGTCTTTTTTGTACTTGGCTTCCAGCGCGAGAGCGATGACTCCCGCGGCCATGGAGGAAGAGGCCGACGTTCCGGAATGATCCTTGATACAGCCGTGGCTTCCCGCTAGCGTGATCTGTGGATGTGTAGGCAGCAGGAGTTGTTATCTGTATATATATGTATTTAGAATACATATATGGGGGTAGGATTAAATGAGTGCTATACTTCTTCCTACTCTTTTTCAGGCGTGTCAATTGGATGTATGTAAAATGCTTTTTACATTTCATTTAATTTGAACATCGTTGTTTATCTTGTTTCTACATTTTCGTGCTTTCATTTTGTTTAGTATTTTTGATATGTTCGATTTTTAATTTAATTTAATATGTATGAAATAAATGTAATCAATCAAATTCAATATAAATATATACTACTCATATATATATATATATTTAGGATGGATACTAGGTGTTCTTTGGGGCTTTTCAGATGACAGATATTCGAATCGTACTTGTTTTAGTTTTTTTGCGCTAATCTACTTTGGGGTACTGCAGTCAGCGTTTAAGTCCTTGTTTTATGGCTGCGCATTGCTTTATATTGGTGTTGGTATGTAAATTGATTTTATTGGCAGTTTATTTCAGACGTCGGGTGGATGGATATACTGGAAAAGGCAATCTTTTGTAGCTTTTTTATTATATATCAAAGTAAATGGTGTAAAACAGATTAACTGCTTTTTTTTATGCGCCGTGGAACGCGTCTTCCATTGTATTAGTAAAATACAATTTACCTGATACCATAAGGCATTCCTGAGAACCTAAGCATTACACATTTGATCCCTAGACAATTACTCAACTGAATTCAATGCTATGGTTATTCATTTCTTTCAATGGGCAAACATGTATCCATGGACTGTAAAATGGAGAAATGTAACTTGTATTTATTTTTTTTATTTTTTGTAAGTATTTTCTGTCACTTTCAATTTAGAATCCTTTTGGGTCAGGCAATTTATCAAATACCTGTACATAATTAGGACGATTTTCAAATATGCAAAAACAAACGCAATTCCCAGTTGCAAATAGTTAATTTCCGTTATTCCATTCAGCAAATATTATTCTGTTTTGACTCTAAAGTATTTCGTAATTCCACGTTGGCTGACTGCCTCTTCAATTCCAGTATCTTCATTGCCTGAAGGCCCAGGGGTCTCTCCCTAGGTTATTTTGTATTCCTCCATTGTTTTCTATTAAAACAGCCCAAAATAATCCAGACAAAGACTCACTTGCAATTTGCTGCTAAATCCCAATCCTTTAACTCAGCCAATATTTGGAGCAAATTGCACCGTTGTCAGACTGTGTGATGGACAGATGGATGGATAGACAGGCAGATATAGAAAGACGATCGATAGATATAGACCGGCAGTTGGACAATCGTATTCAAGCACGTGCGCAGATGCCTCTCCTCACCAGTGATGGGAATAACAGTGTTATAAACGGCGTAACTTTTTCAGTAACTAGTAATCTAATTGATATCTCTTCCCATCATTATAACGCTGTAACCGTTACAGCAAAAAATTTGCCGTTAGCATAATTTAAGCTGTTTTCTCATCAGACCAACTAGATCTCTCTCTCCATCTCTTTACTGTTCTTCCTTGGTTAGTAAGCACAAGACACTCGCATAAATGATGACGATTGGCTGAGGTAGAGTAAAAAAAACGAATTTAGTTACTTTTTGGGAGAAGTAACTAGTAACTGTACCTAATTACTTTTTTAAAGTAACTTGCCCAACACTGCTCCTCACCATGCTTCCGTCTCTGTCCCCTCCGCCGTAGGCCGTGGCCAGGGTGGAGGAGCACTCCTCCAGGTAGTCCGGCCTCCCTCCACCCTGACCGACACTGCTGATGGAGATTGTGTAGATGCTGTTGGCGTAGCCGTCACAAGAGCAATGGTCGCCCCTTCTGCCCCCGTTCCCCGACGCCCAAACAAAGACGGATCCCTTTCCCTGTCTGCCCTGAGTTGGTATTGGCGAAGGCAGGAGACACAGGGGAGGGAATTAGTATGCTAATGTTATTTACACATTGATACGTGGATCAAGAAGCCTGTTACAGTAAACACACAGCCGCAGGGGTGAGCCGGAGTGTGGAGAGGCAAACATCAAAAGTGTTCCTGCAGACTCGCACAAATCTATCTCATAGGGATAAATCTGATCTCCTGTAAACACACACACACACACACACACACACACACACACACACACACACACACACACACACACACACACACACACACACACACACACACACACACACACACACACACAGACAAACACACCCACACACACACAAACAAACACTCATACAATATACACATGCAGGCTCTCTCGCACGTTCATCATGCGGTAGGATAGTCCTGTGATTAGGGTGATTCCCAGCTGAAAGGTTCTGTTCTCGAACCCCAATATCCAGAGTCTACCTGTAGGCATCTATGAGGCAAGAAGCTCCTTCATGACACGCATCTCAAAAATGAAGTCCACCACACGTCGTGTTGGATAACAGCATCCGGTTGAAACAGCTACAGCACATCTATTTCCAGCCGCACTCCTCTCTCTCCACCCTGGCCTCTTACTGTCAGGGCTCCACTCTTTAGGGCGAGGCTAGCCAGTGGTCCGGGCCCCTCCAGTGTGGCCCCATCGTCCTCCGGTCCCCAGACAGCCAGGTAGATGTCCACATGCTCCGGCCTTAGGCCCAGGGACTGGGCCTCCACTAGGTCCGTCACGTCTCCGTCCAGCATCCGCACGCCTGCGGGAGTCAGTGGACACAGCTTGAGTTACCACATGGATCAGAAGCACAGTTAAACTCTAGGCTAGTTCTGGCCAGTGAGCTCCTTAGGGCGAGGCGCGTGTCTTCAACATAAGCGCTCCCCGCAGGGTGGTATGGCTACAGGGAAACGGGTCTCACCGCCTATCCAGGCCTGGAAGGAGACTCCCACGGTGCACTGGGAGTTGTTGGCTGCCGCGGCAACGATCCCGGCACATTTAGTCCCGTGGCTGTCAGGAAGATCAGGGTAGAGACGGGCAGAGGGTTGGATTAGATTTTCTAAACAGATGGCTAACTATGACTAGTTAGTACTAACGCTGTAATTTAATATTTTATCTCTTTGTTTTGTTGGTCAGGTACGAGACTTGAAGAGAGTTGGACGAGATCTTATAAACAGATATGCTAACTATGGCTATTTGTGACTAATGCTATAACTAGAGATCTAGTGATATCCAGTTTTTGTATTTAGTTATAAGGAAAGTTAAGAAGTTCAGGAAAGAGACGTAAAGTTAGCTAAGCGAACACCAAACCCTACTCGTGCATTAATGCAAGAATCTAAAAAGTAATTTATTGTAAAACTCTTTGGGCAACAGCTGGTCTAAAAGAGTCTAAAAAGTAAGTGTCTAAAAAGTAAGTCGATAAAACGAGATTCAAAAATGATTAACAAATTTTGCCCCAGACAATGGAAAAAGTGTATTAATTAACACTTGTTCATAATGGCGCAGGATGATGTGCGATGAACGATGAACAACTGGCTCCCGAAGAACAGTAACTTACTTGTCAGCATTGGCAATTTCCTTCAGGGAGGGATCTCTGTATTTTCCATTCACATCCTCGCTGGCCAGTGGGTCCTAGAAGAAAGGTAGTTAGTAAGCAGACGTGAAGGGAAAAAAAAACCTGACGGCTATCCGCTTTATCAAGCAAATTTAATTGAGTGTTATTCGCTAATCAATTGGACAGTAAAGTGCATCGTACGTCGAATGCCACTTCCAATACTCTTTCACGTTGACCTTTTAAAACCCCTGGCCCAAAAACCGTCTTGGCTACGCAGTCTTGCACAGGTCAGGGAGGGGCCACTAGGGATGTGGGGGGGGGGGGGGATGCCAAATACTATTAATATCCTCTTCCTGATGAGAGCCAGTGTGTTTGGGGGTCTTCTGTGCACTTACATAATTTGACTTGAGGTCCGGATGTTCCCTGTCCACGCCGTCATCCAGGACAGACACCACCACGCCCTTCCCCGTGTAGCCCCGGCTCCAGGCCTCCTCGATGCGCATGTCGCAGGGGCAGCCCCCGGAGTCCCCGCTGCAATGCTGTGGTGGGAGACAGCAGAACAAGGTCTAGTCGGTCCCGGGCCCAAGGGTTCTGGGCATACCTGAACGTGATTCCTCACCGCCTCCCTATTCTAGAACGTCTGTCTAACGATGGGTAACACCTCCCTATTCTAGAACGTCTGTTTAACGATGGGTAACACCTCCCTATTCTAGAACGTCTGTCTAATGATGGGTAACACCTCCCTATTCTAGAACGTCTGTTTAACGATGGGTAACACCTCCCTATTCTAGAACGTCTGTCTAACGATGGGTAACACCTCCCTATTCTAGAACGTCTGTCTAACGATGGGTAACACCTCCCTATTCTAGAACGTCTGTCTAACGATGGGTAACACCTCCCTATTCTAGAACGTCTGTCTAACGATGGGTAACACCTCCCTATTCTAGAACGTCTGTCTAACGATGGGTAACACCTCCCTATTCTAGAACGTCTGTCTAATGATGGGTAACACCTCCCTATTCTAGAACGTCTGTCTAACGATGGGTAACACCTCCCTATTCTAGAACGTTTGTCTAACGATGGGTAACACCTCCCTATTCTAGAACGTCTGTCTAACGATGGGTAACACCTCCCTATTCTAGAACGTCTGTCTAATGATGGGTAACACGTCCCTATTCTAGAACGTCTGTCTAACGTTGGGTAACACCTCCCTATTCTAGAACGTCTGTCTAACGATGGGTAACACCTCCCTATTCTAGAACGTCTGTCTAACGATGGGTAACACCTCCCTATTCTAGAACGTTTGTCTAACGATGGGTAACACCTCCCTATTCTAGAACGTCTGTCTAACGATGAGTAACACCTCCCTATTCTAGAACGTCTGTCTAATGATGGGTAACACGTCCCTATTCTAGAACGTCTGTCTAACGATGGGTAACACCTCCCTATTCTAGAACGTCTGTCTAACGATGGGTAACACCTCCCTATTCTAGAACGTCTGTTTAACGATGGGTAACACCTCCCTATTCTAGAACGTCTGTCTAACGATGGGTAACACCTCCCTATTCTAGAACGTCTGTCTAATGATGGGTAACATATCCCTATTCTAGAACGTCTGTCTAATGATGGGTAACATATTCCTATTCTAGAACGTCTGTCTAACGATGCCTGATGCCTTCCTGCTGTAGAACGTGGGTCTAACGATGCCTTAACACATCCCTTCTCTAGAACTTCTATCAAGAGAAGATTACCGCAATACATAAAAGAATACGCCGAAAAGATTTGTCACATAAAAAGGTTATTTTAAATTGATGCTAGGGAGACTCCGTGGTAACAGAGCGTCCACATGGCTCATGGAGCAGGGCTCAGACGCCACTGCGCTCTCAGTGTGGGTCACAGAGTGTTTAGTGGGTCCAAACGCGTCCGACTCACGATGTACCACAGGTTGTTCCACTGGGGGTCGTTGAAGTAGAGTGCCGGAGGGCGGCTGGTGTGCGGTCCCGTGGCAGGGGTGTGTTTGGTTTTCACGTCTATGGAGTAGATGTGACTCGCCCTGGAGTTTCTCTTGGCTCTGTTGAGGACCACCTGCTGTTGAAGCCACCGCACCTGGGGAGAGACGCCGGGGTGTGTTTGATTGCATGTGCAGGGACATTGGCTTTAAGCTGAGGATATGTGAGACGTTTACCGATCACTACTTTAGTCAGGTGTGTGCTTTTGATGTTAGGGCATGGAAAGCAGGTGTGTGTATATCTGCATGAGTGAGTGTGTGTGTGTGTGTGTGTGTGTGTGTGTGTGTGTGTGTGTGTGTGTGTGTGTGTGTGTGTGTGTGTGTGTGTGTGTGTGTGTGTGTGTGTATGTGTGTGTGTGTTTGTGTGTGTGTGTGTGTGTGTGTGTGTGTGTGTGTGTGTGTGTGTGTGTGTGTGTGGGTGGGTGTGCATGTGTGAGTGTGTGTGTGTGTTGAGTGCATGTGTGTGTGAGTGTGTTTGAGTGTATTTTGGTGTGTGTGTATGCATGAGTCTTTGTATGTGTTGAGTGCATGTGTGTGTGTGTGTGTGTGTGTGTGTGTGTGTGTGTGTGTATGTGTGTGTGTGTGTGTGTGTGTGTGTGTGTGTGTGTGTGTGTGTGTGTGTGTGTGTGTGTGTGTTTGTGTGTGCATGTGCGAGGAAAGCAAAGTGTCTTGTGACTGTGTAGCAGAAGCCACTACTATTACTATACTCATACACATATAGAAGTGGGTTTCTAATAGAAGCCACTACTTTATGATTACACAAGTAGTGGCTATATGATTACAAATATTTGCACGTATTAATCGTTATTGGGAGAAGAGGGAGTGGTAATAATCCGTCATGCTGTGAATGAATTATGCAGGAATGGATATCGAGTGCACCTCAAGACATGTCCCATTGCAGCGCCCTACCTGGGTCTCCTTGGCGATGCGCTCTGACAGAATCCGGTTGGCCACCGTGGATCGGCTCGCCGTGTCGTTGTGGCGGAAACTGAAATAGTTTTCCAGATGTCCTATCTGACAGAACAAACACAAATAGGAAGACAATCTCTTTTAGAGAGAAAAAGGAAATGCTATTTGTGACGTCGCCGCCATGCTGTCATCCCCCGAATGAGTCAGCAGCCAAACGTTAAATAATGGAAAAACACCAGTTGTATTATTTATTAAAGGGGCTACCTTACACCACTGCTTGTTTTTCAGTCTGAAGCAACATGAGCCAAGAGTCCGTCCGGACTGCGTGATGGGGTGTTGTAGCGTGTGTGTGTGCGTGCGTGCGCGTACAGACACTCGTAGCACGTGCGTGCGTGCGTATGTGTGTGTGTGTGTGTGTGTGTGTGTGTGTGTGTGTGTGTGCACTCGCACACGCACCAATTGTAATGCAATGAATGCAGTCCTTAATCCAACTGATAATGATCAATATTCTAAAATGTATATTGGAAAGAGTAAGCAAGCCCT
Organism: Gadus morhua; assembly: GCF_902167405.1. NCBI lineage: Eukaryota > Metazoa > Chordata > Actinopteri > Gadiformes > Gadidae > Gadus > Gadus morhua. Next base: position 9,600,586 of record NC_044051.1, on the reverse strand, counting down.
GCACAAATAATGAAAAGGGCGAATGTCTGGCCTGCTTCACTTATTAACAAAGTAATGTGTATCAGATTAACATAAAAACTTGTTAATAAAAACTAAAAACTGATAATTGGTGCTTATAGGCCTATAGGATATAGACAACATAAATTGCCCATTATTCTCAAATACTCATTTTACAGTGAACATTTATCATGAAGTCCAAAAATGGAAGGACAGCATAGGCCTATGCCTTGGCCTACTCAAAGTGTCCTTCGTCGACGTTGCAATATTATCGATTTATTCAAACATGGTGGATATATTTGAAAACTCTATTAAGTGGAGGTGTTTAACCTACCTGACCCATATTCGTGAAGCCGTGCTTCTCAGCTATCCTGTCTGCGGCGTCCCGGTGGGCCACCTTTACGGCCCAGTCATTAGTGAAGATCTTCCCGTTGCACAAGGGGAATAAAGCGACCACCAACGCTGCATACAACCCCGCCATTCCTGCCGAGTTGAGAAGTTGTCTGTTGCGTGGATTGTGGTCATTTGGGTTGTTTTTTTTTAGGTTTTTTTCCTCATCGTTTTCCCCCCGTAGATTAGTTGGCGCAGCGGCGAGCAGGCGTGCACCGAACACTTTGCAAAGACGCACCTTCATTAAGAACAAACCCGAGAGGCTCATATTTCTACTTAAATATGAGAGCGCCGGCCCGGCCACCGTGACATCCTCGCCCCTTCCCGGGGCAGCCGGTTCACCCCGTCTGGGATTGCTGGCGTGTTACCAGATGGTAAAACAAAAAGGGACGATTTTGTTCACTTTTTTATTTTTATTTTTTATTATTATTAGTCGTACATATCAAAAGACTCATCCGTTTCCTTATCTGGTGATTATTCACGGCTCTTCTGAGGGACGGGAGGTCAGAGGGGAGGCTGATCGGCGCGCTAACTGTTCCCAATGAAAGCCACTGAAAACACTCCTTATAGGCCTAAATGTTAAAACATTGAGATATTAATTAAAGCTATAACTTCGTACAAAACGTATTCAGTCTTAAATAGTATTATTTCAAATTGACAGGTAAAATATGGAGGTCATTATTTTTTAACATTTTGACATGGACGAAAGGTTTTAAAGACCGTGATGCTAAACATTATGCTAGGTTAAGTTCGAATCGACCTTTATCACGACAAAATGTCTTCACTCCTATTTTATTAGAGGTGGGAAATATTATAAAGAAAAAGATTAAATGCTGTTTTCAATCAAAGTGAACGAAAATAGGCCTATATTAGATGTAGGTCTCTATAACGGGGAAATTCTTGGTGTCACAAAGACAAGGAATTATCAGGGATATTAGATTCTGACAATTTTGCGTAAACATGCCAACCTGATTTGCACGGAAAGGATTTTGTTAGATTCAACATGAAACTGAATGGACATCTGCCACTTCACTTCTTTTTTTAAAAAAAAGTCGTAGCGCTTCCTGTGTGCAAATTGCAGTGTAGCTAATTTAATCACCATGGTTCACCCTTCCATGTTTATTTTTGCTCCATTTGGATCCACCGTGCTGGAGCTACTTATGGAAAACATCCCCAGGCGGTTCTTGATTTTGATGCACATTTTTCGAAATAACATACGGGAAAAACGTGAGAGAATAAAACAGTTATGATGGGAACTAAACAGTTACGTGAGTCTGGAGTGTTTTCTCAACGACCTGCAATTCGGTCTACAATCTTGGCTTTTTATGGAACATCTGCAGACTTTATTTCATGCTGGGGATGGTAAAGCTGAACTATTCATTACTGAGGGTCTGTTTACCGGTTTAGCAAGAATCTAGTCTTGTTAGAAACCACCTCTGAGATTTAAAAACGTTAATATTTCTATCCAAATGTCTCCAAATTGAATTGTGCAGCAGCCTAAACACACAAACACACACAGAAATATTCACACACAAAAAGACACACACACACACACACTGACAACAAGAAGATAAATATAAACGCAAAAAGTGAAAAGGAAATGCAAAAGCTCAAGTTCCTCTCTTTTTATCATCGACTCTGCTTTGGGGAAGAAAGCAACACAAAACGGATGAAAGCTGAGCAAAACAAAGGAGGAAAAGCACCTCTCTGCGAAGCCTCCCCAGCACTTTGAAGTTATCTAACATGTCCTCTGAGAGCCTGCCTCGCAAAACAGCCACACATTCCCCTGGAAGTGATCGTCAGAAACCTTCACGAGCACCTTGACTGCCTTGTGGGACCTCCACCCCCCGATCTGCCCCCCCCCCCCCCGCTCTCTGTAGAAGGGAAGAGAGGGGGTGAGAGAGAGAGATAGAGAGAGAGAGAGAGAGAGAGAGAGAGAGAGAGAGAGAGAGAGAGAGAGAGAGAGAGAGAGAGAGAGAGAGAGAGAGAGAGAGAGAGAGAGAGAGAGTGAGAGAGAGAGAGAGAGAGAGAGAGAGAGAGAGAGAGAGAGAGAGAGAGAGAGAGAGAGAGAGAGAGAGAGAGAGAGAGAGAGAAAGACGCAGAGGGAGAGAGAGGGACAGAGAGATAGAGAGAGACAGACAGACAGACAGACAGACAGAGACAGACAGACAGACAGACAGACAGACAGGCAGACAGACAGACAGACAGACAGACAGACAGACAGACAGACAGACAGACAGACAGAGGGAGAGAGTGAGCGAGACAGACAGAGAGCGAGAAAAACAGAGAGAGAGAGAGAGATAGGGAGAGAGCAAGAGAGAGAGAGAGAAAAAGAGATGAATTCCCATCTGGATGGTTGGGCAGGTACATTAGTTGGCGTGTGGGCGGACACAAGGTAATAGCAAATTGACAATAAAACAAAAAAACAAAATGAGGAACGATCAAAGTTCTAAAAGTGTAGGCAGATGAATCATGCATTTAGATTCCTCAGGACAGAGCTGTGTTCTGCACCACAGAAAGCCACCGGGATCCTAAGGGCTCTGTGTCCATCTGTATCGTGGTTTCAAGTGAGTAAACTGGTGGCCAGCAAGTAGGAAGCATAGGTGGGCGTATGCTGCAGAAGTATTGAGATGAATTTGCATGCGCTTTTTCCACCGTTACCTCTGCAAAAGTCCAACAATGGTGCCAGCAGACTGTAGATTCACTGTTGAACAGAAAGCCTCAATGTCAGGAGTTTGAGTTTTTCTGCTCTACGTAGCTATAGTCTGGGAATATATGAACAAGAATTTCCATTAGTTTCACAACAACATTCCAGTAAAGTTCCTATTAGTCAACTATGTTCCTTTTGTGCCTTCATGGACATGTCCTTAAAGACAGAGCAGGGATTTTTTTCAGAATCAAACCTAGGTCGCCATAAGTCGTGTGGCCTTTGTGGTTAGTGCAGGAGCGTATCTATGTTCCCCGGGTCCTATGTTCTCCGCTTTGTATGTGACCGGGGAACATAGGACCTGGGGAACATAGGTGATGACCCCGTTAGTGCACGAGCGATTAGCACACTAGCAGTTAGCGTGCTAGCGATTGAGCTTATTCTATGATTTCTTGTTTAGCTCTATACCTATTGCCACCTGCAGCTACAAAATGAAAACATTTTCATACACCGACAAGTCATGTTAAATATATCAAAATATATCGGAATGCATCATTGGATTTTTTTTGTTTGTTGTCAAAACGTGTGAGATGCCTTGAGAGAGCTATAGTAATATAAAATACAAAATCGACGTAAATATATCATAACCTAAGCGAATAAAAAATGTGTTACGCTCTGTCTCGTGTGAGAAACATTGTCTCCAACAATGTCTCCCCATAATGACAAATTATTCCACGATTGAACAGTGGCAAAACTCCATTACTACCAATAACAATCCTATACGGCTATGCTTTCAAAATGGAGGCGGTCATTAAGATGTGACTTCACTGTGTACAAGCTCTATATAATATTAATATTATTAATAATGTGTTACTCCTGTTAAAATAATGATACTATCAACAATAATACTAAACAGAATGTTAACAGCTCATTATTCTGTATTCATAAGTATACTGTAAGGTGTACACATCGACATGAATATTCAAAGACATTCAACAATACAAAGTCTTCCAGCACTTATTACATTCGCTACACCTCACTCCTCGCATAATAACACCACCAGCCCTGATGACGTTATACACTGGCTTCCACAGACACACACACACACACACACACACACACACACACACACACACACACACACACACACACACACACACACACACACACACACACACACACACACACACACACACACACACTCCACACACACAACGTGGAGGAATCCTCCCTACGTGCGCCCACCTCCTGACTGAGTGACTGTGAGATGACCTCCTCCATTCTAACGTGTCTACAGCATCGTAATGCGTCTACAGCAGCGCGGGCTCCATGACTCATGCCCTATTAGCTGCTGGGATGTCCCCCCCCCCCTTTGCAGCGCTGATCGCGGAGGCCCATCCGTTGTAGTCGGCGCGGATGTCGATGCGCCGACGAACGTTGTGTTTCAACATGCGCCCATTATGCACACTCGCCTGTTGACGCCCGGAGACATCGTTATTTCTCTACTCCCCTTCGTTCTGGAGGAGTCGTCGTTGTTGTTGTTGTTGTTGATGTTGTGAGCGTCAAGGCTGCTTCCGATGCTGCTTTGACTGGCATGAGTGCCATAACTTTGACCCCCGATGTTTTTTTGAAGAGACTTGAGAGGGAGGGGGGGGGGTAGTTGAGGTGAGTTTGGGTGACCCTCTTACTCCTTGATTCATCAGTTCAAGCCTCTTAACGACCTGCTCATCGCAGACACCAAGTCTTTGCCTTGCTTTGTCTCGCCATGACGACTAAGAGGGGAACCGGGGGCAGTTTGAATGGCTTCTCGCGTAAAAACCTTTCTGCTGTCTTTTCTGCGTGTGCCAGCCGACCTGAATAGTGCTGCATTGCTACTGACAAAATAGTTACCCTTTTCCATTCACCGCAGAACCCCCAACCCCCCCGCCCCCCCCCCCCCCCCCCCCATCCTCCTCCTCCATCTCTCTCACCCCCCCCCCTCCCCCTCTCTCTTCTCACTTTCTTACCCCCCCATCCTCCCCCCCCCCTCTCTCTCTCATCCACCTCTGCCTCCTGCATGCTCGCTCTCATTCTCATTCTCTCTCTCTCTCTCTCTCTCTCTCTCTCTCTCTCTCTCTCTCTCTCTCTCTCTCTCTCTCTCTCTCGCTCCCCGTCTTTATGGATTCCTAGCCCCGGATATATATTTTTTCCAGCTCCCTTTGTTCCTCATTCCAGGCTCAGGTGCTCAGTTGCTCAGATCCTCTCTCTCTCTCTCTCTCTCTCTCTCTCTCTCTCTCTCTCTCTCTCTCTCTCTCTCTCTCTCTCTCTCTCTCTCTCTCTCTCTCTCTCTCTCTCTCTCTCTCTCTCTCTCTACCACTCTGCTGCTCTGTCATCAGGGTTGCGGGCCACGCTGTAGCGTATAGGGGATTAATGACTGACAACTCCTCCATGCTGCCTGTACGCAGTGTGTAGCACGGCGCACACACACACACACGCACACGCACACACACACACACACACACACACACACACACACGCTCACACTCAGATATTCTCACACACACATTCTCACACACACACACACACACGCACAAACACACCCAGGCACACGCACACACGCACACACATTCTCACACACACACACACACGCAAACACACACATGCAGACGTGCGTACATACACACACACACACACACACACACACACACACACACACACACACACACACACACACACACACACGCAAACACTTACACACACAGACATTCCCACACTCAAGCCCACACTCACAGCCACATGCAGCGCCAGCACAAGCACACATGCACACACACATGCACACGCACACAGTGAAATGGGAGAAATACATGGTGGTGGTTGGGGGTGGGGGTAGTACATTGTATTAGTCCCACAACAATATGTTAAAAGACTTGCAGGCTTAATACTTTGCACACACACAACCAATCATGTACGGTTGTGCGTGCAGAATATCAAAGGGCTTGCTCCTGTTTTGCATGCGTGTGCTAGGAGTACGTACTCATCCGGTGTGTGTGTGTGCATTATTGTGTGTGTACTGTGTGTGCCTCTTTGGAGTTGTGAGTAGAGGGCTACTCGTAATGGCGTTTCGGTTTGCATTGGGACGCCATCAAACGCAGAGATGCGTCATTATACGTGGGGGTATCATATCATGTGTCTGTGTGTGTGCGTGTGTGAGTGTGTGTGTGTGTGTGCGTGTGCAATAGTGTGTGAGTTTGCTTGTCTATGTGTGTGTGTGTGTGTGACTGTCTTTGTGTGTGTATGTGAGTTTGCTTGTGAACGAGTGTGTTCTTGTGTGCGTGTTTTTGTGTGTAGTTAGTTGTGTGCTTGTGTGATCCTGTGTGTGCATGTGTCTGTCTGTTTGTGTGTTTGCTTGTGAATTTGTATTCAAGTGTGCGTGTTTGTGTGGTTAGTTGCTTGTGTGTGTGATCTAGTCTGTGTGTGTGTGTGTGTGTGTGTCTGTGTGTGTTTGTTTGCTTTTGATTGTCTGTCTGTGTGTGTGGGTGTGTGTCTCTGATCGTGTCCACGTGAACACACACAGATAGCCCCCGTGTACATAACAGAGGAGACAAACGTAGCAGTAATAGACCTGCGGAGCATGGCGCAGGGTATAAAGGCTATCTATCATGTGCATATGCTATCTATCTGGTATGCATGCCATCTATCAGGTACACACGCTATCTATCCACGCACAGGGGTAGGGCTGCCGCAACCCACTCCAAGTGCAACACCGTGGAACGGATCGGTAAAAACAGGCCAGGCTTTCCCCTGATGGGGGGGGGGGGGGGGACGAAAAACGATTCCTCACAATGTCCCAGAAAGGGTTCCAGTACAGAACTGCTAAAGCTCTGATACTCGTACGGCTTTGTTTGTGGAATGTGAGGAATAAGACGACAACGTCTTCTTCGACCTGTGGATGTTTAAAAAAAGAGAACTCGGAGGCAAGACTGGATCGACTCGATAGAAAGGAAACACGTCTTTCACTTCAAATGTTGCGCGTGAAGTCTGATGATTATGATTGTAGATTATGTGTGTGTCGTAACTAGGAGTGATAAATAAGGAGAGAGAGAGCTTGTTTGATGTGTTCCCTCACATGCTGTTTTAACTGTTATTTTTGTTCAACTTCAAATAAAAAATTACAAATATATTTATATATATATGAATATAAAAAGGCCTTGTCTCAAACTTCAGCCATTAGATGTCTGAGGCGGAACTTTCCGGAGACTTTGCCCCGGATTGGCACCGGGGAAGGTTGGCCCTCTCAGAGAGACATCGCCTGCATTGCTCCGTTCCACGAAGATGCACCGTTCTATCCTTTTAGAAAGCCACGGAAGATGTTTGGATTTAGCCGGGGTTGACCAGGAAGTCTCTCGTCCGGACTATTTCCGACACTCAAATTGGTCTCGAATTATGTCATAAGATCAATGGACGTTGAGCGTCTTGTTTTTTTCCCACTTCTTATGAATCAGTTTGTTGCAAAACCGAAATGACGGCACACAAAGACATTGTGGTAAAATACTTTTTTTTATAGAGCAATAATCCATATCTGAAATATAGCATCCAAGCAGAATGGCTTTTTTATTTACAGAACCACACCGCTCGTTCAATTACCTCACCCATGATCTCCCTTTATGTGTCATTTGTATTTGTGCGTGTGCGTATGTGTCTGATGTATGTGTGTGTGTGTGTGTGTGTGTGTGTGTGTGTGTGTGTGTGTGTGTGTGTGTGTGTGTGTGTGTGTGTGTGTGTGTGTGTGTATGCATGTATGAGTGTGCATGTGTGCGAGCGTGTAGCATTTGCATTTCATCATCGATTGTATTAAAACTCTTAAATACAGGTCATAATAATTGGTTTCTTTAACGTCTGGATATAAAAGCTGGTGTTCTGACCCTCATCAGTCTACTGGCAAAGACACCTCCTAGTGCACCTTTCTCTCTCTCAATCTCTCTCTCTTGCTCTCTCTCTTGATCTCACTCTCTCTCTTGATCTCGCTCTCTCTTCATCTCCCACTTACTCTCTCCTTTGCTCTATCACTCTCTTGTTCTCTCTTTCACTTGATCTCCCGTTCCCTCTCTCTCTCTTTCGCTCGCTCGATCTCTCTTTCTTGGTCTATCTCTCTGTCTCTTGTTCTTTTTCTCTTGAACCCCCCTCTCTCTCTCTCTCTCTCTCTCTCTCTCTCTCTCTCTCTCTCTCTCTCTCTCTCTCTCTCTCTCTCTCTCTCTCTCTCTCTCTCTCTCTCTCTCTCTCTCTCTCTCTCTCTCTCTCTCTCTCTCTCTCTCTCTCTCTCTCTCTCTCTCCATCCCTCTCTCTTGCTCTCCACTCTCTCTCTCTTTCTCCCCACCCTCTCTCTCTCTTTCTCTCTCCCTCCCCTCAACCCCAACCAGCGATATTCTCTTTATCTTCCCCTGCACCCGAAACTGTGATTCATATTGTGGACCTAACTTCTGGAACCATTTCACTATCAGCACTTTTCATCTCTTTGTACCAGGACTCCAAAAGAAATAAAAGAAACAAGTCAGTACTGAAAATGCAGATGATTTTTTCCCCCTTCACTCAGTAAGAACAAACATGGATGTAGAAACTCCGTTCAGTAAGAACAACATGTACGTACGTCCCGGTCAAAACAGCCTCTTTATTCCGTGACGTCCACAACTGCAGCAGTCCCGGCGCAATGAATACATAAACAACTGTCCACACTTCCACCTCTGGTGATTTTGCTTGTTGTTATTTTCCTTTCATCTTGCATTGTCTTTTTTTCTTTTTTTTTTCTGAGAGCAAAGTACACAGTGCATCACAGTACAGTACAGTATCAAAAATGGGCTTTTCCTTTAACTCCCAACCCCCGACGGTTCTCCTGCTTCTGCTCCTCCTCCACCTCTTCTTCTCCTCCTCCTCCTCCTCACCTCCACCTCCACCTCTTCCTCCTCTCCGCCCGCTCTTCCTCCTCTCCTCCGTCCCATCTCCTCCAGTCCTCCTCCTCCTCACTTCCACCACCTCACCTCCTCCCCGTCTTCCTCCTCACCTCCTCCTCCTCCTCCTCCTCTACCTCCTCCTCCTCTTCCTCCTCTACCTCCTCCTCCTCTTCCTCCTGCAGGATCACTCAGAGGAACCAGAAGCATTTCTTCCTGTGCTTCTTGCCCGACCCGGGGGCCTGCTGCTGCTGCTGCTGCTGCTGCTGCTGCTGCTGCTGCTGCTGCTGCTGCTGCTGCGCTGGCTGGGGGGAGTCCTGGCGATGGGGGGTCCCGGGCTGGGTCGGCGGGTTGGCCGTGCACTGAGGCGAGCCCTCTGGGGGGTCCCCCACCTTCCACTTCCTCACCACCTGGCCCTCCTGCAGACGGAAGTCATGCTCCACGCTGCAGAAAGAAGAGTGAGGCGGTGGAAGAGAGAGAGAGAGAGAGAGAGAGAGAGAGAGAGAGAGAGAGAGAGAGAGAGAGAGAGAGAGAGAGAGAGAGAGAGAGAGAGAGAGAGAGAGATGGATCAACCGGGAGGGAGAGAGAGAGAGAGAGAGAGAGAGAGAGAGAGAGAGAGAGAGAGAGAGACAGAGAGAGAGATGGAACAACAGAGAGGAAGAGACTGTAGTTAGTGGTGACATCCTCTAAACCAGAGGATCTTCTATATAATGCATCAGCATCTAAAACTTGCTCGAGTCCAAGAAGTCTGTTTTATAGATTTAAACCGTCATCACAGTCACACTCTCAAAGTTATTCACAGGCTCCACATTACACAACAGAACCCTGACCGTCGGCCCTCCAAAGGGGCAAATAAAACGACCAAACTCCAATCCAAGGGAAGGAAACCTTGAGAAGGAACAGATGAAAGGGACTCCAAGGAACATTGACTGGTGCAAAAAAGAAGTGCAGAATACGCAGAGCTATAACGGTGAGCGAAACAACAAAGCAGTGACAAAAGGTTGGAAGCCGAAAATAAAGGCAACATAGCTGCTTGAAAAACAGTCTGACGACAACAGACAAAACCGAGAGAAGCCTTTAAAAACTAATCCCAAAGAGAGGAAAGGCCACACCACACCGCAGTGCCGGAACGGCGTGTGTCGAAACCGCCGAGAGAAGAAACGAAACTGCACACACCGGGAGTATTTTTTTAATGCCCCCGTCGACGCCTTGACACCGACGCTAAAGTCAGCACGGTTCATTGTCACTTACATAATGCGACTCGAGTGCACTCGCGGGGAAATTGAATAAACAGATGAGCACTTAAGATCATGTAACACACACACACACACAAAGAAAAAAGGGAAACATTTCAGCATGGGTGCTGAATTAAAGCGCTCGTCAGCGGTCGATGTGCCGGCTGAGCGTTTCCCGGGCGTGGACAACCATTCTTCCGTCTCTTCTCTGTTTGGAATGTGTGACTCGGTTCTGCTGCACTGCCTGCTGATTATGCAGTGTCCTACTTAGGGGGGGGGGGGGGGGGGTGGTGTTCCTCCACTACCCCACCACCGGGGTCGGGAAAACTGAGTCTCCCGTCCCCGTCCCCGTCCGGGGATAGGAGCGTCGGGATAGGGAGGGATGCTTGGGGAGTGAGGGAGAGAGAGGGGGAGAGGGAGGGAGAGAGAGAGAGAGAGAGAGAGAGAGAGAGAGGTGCCCAGGCATCAGGGCCTGGGATGAGTGTGTTTCTGTGTGTGTGTGTGTGTGTGTGTGTGTGTGTGTGTGTGTGTGTGTGTGTGTGTGTGTGTGTGTGTGTGTGTGTGTGTGTGTGTGTGTGTGTGTGTGCGCAGGCGTGTGTATGCACCCATCTGTGTTTGCGTGAGTGTGTGTTTGTGTGTTGGAGTGTGAATGCGTGGCTGAGTGTGTGTGTGTTTTCAGGCAGAACCATGAGGTGGGTGCAGAGCAGGATAGGGGTGGAGGGGGGGGGGGGGTGCAGAGCAGGATCGTGGGTGGGGGGGTACTTCCACTCTGTTGTTCACGCTAACAAACCACTTGAGTTTGATCTGTTCTGCCTTAGCTCTTGTTACGAGAACATCGCACATCTCTACCTCCTGGCAAGAACGCACACATACTCATGCACGCACACACACACGCACACACACACACACACACACGCACGCATATGCACACAAACGGTAAAAAGTCAGTGGGAACAAAAAGCACCAGGGAGCAATTATTCCTCTTTCCTTTCCTCCTCTTCCTATTCATCATCGTCAACTCGTCGTTGTCGTCCTCTCCTTCTCCTTCTTTTCCTTATTCTTCTCCTTCTTCTTATTCTTCTTCCTTTTTCTCTTCCTCTCCTTCTTCTCCTCCTCCTTTTTATTCTTCTTCTCCTCCTCCTCCATCTCCCCCTTCTAATTCTTATTCTCCTTCTGCTTCTTGTTATTGTCCTCCTCCTGCTCTTCCTCATTATTCCTCATTCTTCTTCTTCTTCTTCTTCTTCTTCTTCTTCTTCTTCTTCTTCTTCTTCTTCTTCTTCTTCGCCTTCTTCGCCTTCTTCCTCATCTTGAATATTTCTGGAAAAGTCTGGATGAAAGCCAAGCAGCCATAGCTAAACCTGGGTGTGGAGGTGGGGGTGGGGATGGTGATGGTGGGGATGTTGATGGGTGGGTGTGGGTTTGGTGGAGGTTCGGGTCGTCAAAGTAGATCAAATTTGATTTGATGGATGCCGAGCGACGGAGTCACTAGCTGTTATTCTAAACCCATAGGGCAATGAACTCCCACTCCGTCCCACCTCCATCTGCGGAGCTCCCTGTAGAGGCCCCCCTTACCCTCACCTCTGGTTCCTGCGGCCCCTTTGGGGCCCCGTGCGATTGAGGCACTGTGACAAGTACCTTCGGGTCCTTAAGAGACCAAACATTGGCAGACAGAGGAGGAAGCACTGGGAACATAACACGATTTGTCCCAACTGCCCAATGGACAAAGTGTTATTGAGCGGCTTGAACCAACAACCACCTGTGTGCAAACTCAGTGGTCAATAGGTAAATCCAATTGGCTCTTTTTGAATACACTAAGGGGAACAACGGCCGATAAAAAGGTACAAAAGTGGGTTTTGTGCTAATCACAGTCGACGTAGAGTGTGACTTTGATTCTAATTCCGACTAAATGACCTGTTGCTATATATAAGTCTATGTTAACAATAGTGTATTTTTGTTTATAAACAGAATGGTTTTATGCAGTTTGTGGGCAAATGGGAATGCACTTAGTACTTAGTGTCAGGCACTTGCCTACAATATATCTCAGCCCAAAGCACCCTTGAAATGAGTCGATGTGGGTTCCGGTTAACTATAGCCTTTTACTCTGGCTAAACAAAAGAGAAAGTTTTCTGAGTGCACAGATTGGAACAAAAAGTCTGTAGAAATGTCACACTATCTTTTAGCTGAACTGGGAGAAACCTTTTGCTGACATACGATACAAAGTGCAGAGCTCTAAACCACAAACTCAATAGCAACACAAGTTGAATTAAAAGCTGTGATGGGAATTATTGCACTGCGGTGAGCTTCTGTCTCTGAGACAGTGTTCTGCTATATTGCGCTTTATTAGAACGGCAGTACTGCACAAAGTAACTTCTAATCAAATGTGGCAATATCTTTCTGTGTGTGTTTGCGTGCGCGTGTGTGTGTGTGCGTGTGTGTGTGTATGTGCTTCAGTGTGTGAGTGTTTTCAGGCAGAACCATGAGGTGGGTGTAGAGGTTTGCAAAGATGTATGTGGATCGATTTTTGAAGCCATAGAACGACAACGCAATAGTATAATAGTTATCTCACATGATCCAATAGTTTGAATCTTTACTTTTACTTTTCTTTTGGGTTCCAAGCAAGATTGTTCGCAAAACAATGCAGGGGGGACCTCCCCCAAACACCATCAACTACTTTAATCTCAGGGTCACTCATTACAACTGCTGCCTTAAAACACATACATAAAAACACATACAAAAACAAGAAGGCTCATTAGCATTAAGGTTCTGACCCAGCAATGTTATGTAATTTCACTGCAATTTGGGTGATTTATATTAAAAACAACCACAATGAAATGTTGTATAGCAAATGTTATTGTAAAAAAGGGGTTACTTCACTGAGGAAAGAAGGAAACAAGAAGAACATTTGACTGTATTACTACGTTACTATTTAGAATAAGCTTTAATCCTAAACAGACTTACAGTGGCTGAAGATAAATGAGAAGGGAGGCGACCACAGGTATACTGCAGATATTTGTCTGGAAGTCATACAGTGTAACCCTGAGACAATCCTGCCCCTATCTTAAAAACACCATACAATGTCCTATGTCGAATGTAATCCCAAGCAAGTTCTGTTCCTGTTTTGTGTTTTTCGATTGATGGTCATGATGACTGAATGAATCCATTGCTCTTTGTTCCCACCCAATCTTCTTGGGTCCTCCCAGACAAGAAAAGTACTAAAAACCTAAAATAACCCAGTGGCTAAATCTCGCCAAGCCCCTCGAATGTACAAATGAGTCTCTGGTACGTAGAGCCAAAAGGCCGAGCTTCACCCATTAACATGAATTAGTCAAGTAAGTTAACTTTTTAATAATCTCCACGGGGGGGAGACAATTACCTCTGCTCTGCTTTCAACACGTGTGTTGGTCGGCGGCCACAGCTCTGCGCCCTGGGGAGCCACTCCCCCCCCCCCCCCCCCCCCCCCCCTGCTTTTTAATTATCACACCTCAGCCCCTGGACGCCTGACCCCCATGAAGGGCCGGTCCATCCCACTTTACTTCCCCGTCGTCGAGAGGGCCGTGGCGCAGCATCAGCAGTCTGCCGGGCGGCGCTCCGAGCGGAGCGGCGTACCCGCGGGGGGACTGCAGGGCGCTTGCTCTCGATTTAAAGCAGCAGTAGGTATGATTTGAGATTGATGAGACAGAGCAGAAAAAGGGGCAAAATAACCCCCCCCCCAAAAAACGTTCCTTTCCCTTTATGTTCGCTTCCTTCCTACTTTTCTATCTGTGGTAGAGCTATTACAACGCGGTGTGGGACCGTGCGATTGACAAGGCAAGATGGATGCCCCAAAAACAATCACGGAAGAGGTGGCCCGATTGGTCAGAAATGAGGTGGGAGGGGTCTAAAATCAAAATTGCCTCATTCAGAGGCAGGCTTGCACTCAACTAGAAAAGATATTCTCACATAGCATTTCATTCACTAATAGCTAATGGATGACTATTGCATTTTATATAGCCCTTAAATCTTAACTACAGCAACTCTAATTCACCTACTGCGGAATGTACAATTGCTTTAATCATTCACTTAATATTTAAGTGAATATCTCAATTGTTATCAATGATACAAGCATTTGGTAACAGGCAGATATGTGCCATCCTTATTATTTCTAAAGTGAGTTGATGGTAAAATAACTACTCATTTACAGGCAACCAGTAAAAAACTTCCAGACTTCACCAGCTAATATTTTCCTACCAGACGACATAGTTCAAAGAGCCCAAGAGGATAAATACGTTTCTGATTAAGAAGAGCAATTTGACTTTGATGAACAGAAATCACTGTGTGATTACGGGACATGGAGTTCAGAGAGTGATCTTTGACATTGTCATTGTCAGACACTGATTAAAAGTTACTTCCATCGATGGTGTTCGACTGATTAGGTTGTGCTACTTAAGTTCCCGACAAAATGTTCAGAGAGTCCCCTGAACATCTGTGCAGCCACACTTTTCTGTGCCAAAGAAAACATGAAACAAAGCACTGGTAATCGGGTCACTCCGATTCCCAGAAAGAAAAAAATGTAAGTGCCTAAAGTGGAGTTACCAAAAATATATACATATTTATATTCCGGGCAGACAGTGTTGAGTAAGCAGTATTTCCCCTGGCTTCTATTTATTTTTGGTAGTTAAGGAAACAGATTGTCATTGATTATTTTTCCTATTATAAAGTGAATCCTCTCAGGACCGGATGATTTTCTTTCATCCAGACCAGCCAGCTGTCCATTTGTGGTAGAAATCTGTGTTTATTATTGGCGCGCTATCATATCCAAATCTCTGTGTGGAACACGGCCCATTGTCTAGTGCTCGGTTTGGAAGAGTGCAGACAAGTGTAGGCTAGCTCTGATTACATAAGCAGATACAGCACTGGCAGCCGGATATTTAACTATAATCAGAGAATAACAGCGAGTTATACAGTAAGAACTAAAAAATCTAAAGAAAGAACCGGTGTCTAAAGGAAAGAGAAGTATATCATAAATGTACCTCATAGTCATAGTTATCAACCTGCATATTCATCAGTGCATCCGATTCAGGTTTAAGATCTGAACATCAGGTCATTTTGTGTAATATGTTAAATGTTTGGCTAAAAGGTATTTATCTAAGAATGTCCTATCAGGATTATAAGAGGTGATGAAAAAGTATGACAAGTCTACCTACTAATATAAACAAGGGAAATGGTTTACCTGGAATTAATCTTTCCCTATCAACAATTCAGAGAAACATGTCAACACACACACATAATGAATTCTTTGTTCAAATATTTGTGTTGTGAATATATCACCGTGCTTCAAATTGATGAATTATAAAAGGTTGGGAAAGTTTATTGAGAAGGAAGCAAAACAATAAATACCTGCTGGGAAATGCTTTTATAAATCATTTCAACAATAAATATGTTGAAACAAACAGCACACAAAACACATTTCTCTCCTTGAAAAACCACACCAATTATGTAGACGGGTGAGCACTTTATATTCCAACGGTGTGATCCTAACCATTCCGCTGCAGTACTAATTACGTTAGCATCATCGTTATTACTATTGATGAATAATAAATGAAGTAAAAAAAAAAAAAAAAAAGACTTATTCCATTACTCTCTGGCTAAAAAAGATCAGTATTAGATTACTAATGTAATCGTCCAAACCACAACAGGGACCACTACAGATATGTTTGTTGTGTATTCCAGTGATCTGCTTCCTAGTCGTCTCTTGATTTGTTAGTGGTTCACAATGCGGACGTACGCGGGATGATGCATCTCTCAGCAGATGGAGCCTCGGTGTGGATCTCTGTGTTGAGCCCTGTGTGAGCTCGGTGTTAGTTCGGGGGTCTGACGTGACGATGGGTGTGACACCGGTTGTATTGGTATTTATGTGACACCTCGAGAAGAGTCCACATTAGAAGAGGCTTGGTAGATCGGCGTGCTCTCTCTCCCTCTCTCCCTCTCTCCCTCTCTCTCTCTCTCTCTCTCTCTCTCTCTCTCTCTCTCTCTCTCTCTCTCTCTCTCTCTCTCTCTCCCTCTCCCTCTCTCTCTCTCTCTCTCTCTCGTCTTCTTCCCGGTTTCTAAGATGCAGCGGCAACGCAGACCATCTGGTGCACACTATTGGCATGGTTCACAATCTGTGATTATTGCCAAACAGCATAGGCACAAGGACTTTCTCTCTCTCGCACTCTCTCTCAGTCGCCCTCTCCCTCATTATCTCTATCTCTTGCTCTCTCTCTCTCTCGCTCTCTCTGTCAGTGACTCTCCCTCTCTCACTCACTCTCTCATTCTTGCTGTGTCTCTCTCGCTTCTTTTCTCTCTCTCGATCTCTCTTCTGTTTGTCTCTGCCTTGTTCACAGCCTCGCCTTTCTTTTGAACAAACCAACTCAATCAAATAAGCACACACACACACACACACACACACACACACACACACACACACACACACACACACACACACACACACACACACACACACACACACACACACACACACACACACATTTTCCTACATTGAGTTACATTATAGATTCAACAGCGGAGGTAAACCAAACATGACTGAGTATTCCTAAAATGAAATACTGAATATTACGAGAAGGTTTAGAAAGTATGATTAAATAATCTAAAATTGTTCAATAGTTTCTATATTGTCAACCTTGTTTTTTCTCATCTCAGAACATGAACGACTGGAACCCATTTTGGATCCTCCTCCTCCTACTCGTCCTTCCTGCTCCTCTACCTCTCCGAGTTACCACTCGTCATTAAATGCCTTATTCATTTCATCCCTTCAAACATTTCTTCCATGATACCATCTCTCACACGATTGATATGATCATGTTGCAATGATTAAATCTCAGTTGTAGGTTAACAAGTAAACATCCTTCTTCATTTGACTTCTACATTTTGGCGTACGTGTGTGTGTATGCCGGTGCGTGTGTGTGTGTGTGCGTGTGTGTGTGTGTGTGTGTGTGTGTGTGTGTGTCTGTGTGTGTGTGTGCATGTGCACGCACGCATGTTGTGTGTGTGTGTGTGGTGCCTGTTGATGATCATTATTGTCTTTCACGTGAAGAGGAGTCTCCCTACAGGGGTCTGGCCCTCCCAGGTATCAACCTGCATACACACACACACACACACACACACACACACACACACACACACACACACACACACACACACACACACACACACACACACACACACACACAGACAAAGACACGCACAGACAGACACACACCCACTCAGGTGGTAACATCTTGACAGGGTTGTTAGCCAAAGGTCACTGTGGTGAAAATGACAAATTGTTCTTTAGGAAAATCGAAAACGACATGTTTGTTTCCCGTTCTATTCATAGCCCTGCTGTGATTCTCTCTCCCACACACACAACATAAGTGCATTTACTGTCACGGTGAACTGCTTTTGTTTTGTGTTTGAAATCGAAACAAACAACGCACAACAATTGTGCAAGGAGGATTGGTTTAAACATTCTGTCTGCTCCGTGTGATTCTCAGTCCCGCACTACTTCTCACGGAGACAACAGAGACTCGTCCATATTTAATGAAGGACAGCTCCGCCGCCGCACCACACACAAACACACACAGACACACACACACACACACACACACACACACACACACAGACAGACAGACAGACAGACGGAGAGACAGACAGACACACACAAAAACACCCACACCGACACGCACACACGAAACCCCGACACCGACACCGACACACACACCCACACACACAGTGGGGCACGGCAGTGGGATAACTTTAGAACGTGTTTCCGTTGACCTCAAACGCGCCGTGTTCCCGCCATCCTGGGTGGATTGCTTCCTTTATTTTTCTTTCTTGCGCATCATCTGAGGAGACTTGTCTTATTATGCAGCGGTACGGCAGAGATGTATTTTAGCATGCCCCCTCCAGACACATTTGAATAGGTTGTGAGCATTGCAGATGTTGGTTCCCCCCCCCCCCCCACCGCGTTCCTGTTGTGGGCTGCTTTAATTTGTCCCCCAAAAAGAAGTGAAAAAATAATAATGAGACCCCCCCCACGAACCCCCTCTTCCTCCGCCACCTACATCGCCTCCCCCCTCTACCTGCCGACCCCCCCCCCCCCGGCCCCCCGCCCTTATCTCTGCCACGCTCCCCAGCTCTCTCTGTTCTGCACCGTTTCTCTCAGCGTTTGTTTGGTTCGCTTGGCGCTCCCGCCGCCCCGCCCCAGCC
This sequence comes from Gadus morhua, assembly GCF_902167405.1. Classification (NCBI taxonomy): domain Eukaryota; kingdom Metazoa; phylum Chordata; class Actinopteri; order Gadiformes; family Gadidae; genus Gadus; species Gadus morhua. The sequence goes on along the minus strand of NC_044051.1, from coordinate 9,582,170 downwards.
CTCCTTAGGTGTGAAATGTGTTTGTATTCTGAGAGGGGTGTGTGCGTGTGTTTGTGTGGGGGGGGGAGGGGTTAAGTGTGTGTGTGTGCGTGTGTGTGTGTGTTATCGGGTTTGCGTCTGTCTCTGTGTGTGTGAGTGTGTGTGTGTGTGTGTGTGTGTGTGTGTGTGTGTGTGTGTGTGTGTGTGTGTGTGTGTGTGTGTGTGTGTGTGTGTGTGTGTGTGTGTGTGGTAGAGGGTTTGCGTCTGTCTGTGTGTGTGTGTGTGTGTGTGCGTGCGTGCATGTTTGAATCTGAGTTATTTGTGAGGTGGGATGTTTACGCAACCAAAATCAACCGCCAGATTTCAGCCATCTCTGAGTGGGCTGCAGATCTACTCTATGCATCGTCGTTTTTGAGCGTGGATTGAATGCGTGTGGCGGTCTCGGAGGTCAAGGGGTCAAGCTGGTGGTGGCGGAGGAGGTGGGGGTGGAGGTGGAGGTGGTACGCGGTGTGACGGGGGGGTGATGGGGCCGGTTAGGGGGGGAAACGACCTCTTGGTGTCCTTCACCGTGGACCCGCCGCTACAGCCACGCGAGCGCAGAGGTCAGTGGAAGTGTGAACGCCGGTCCTCTGCTGCGCAATGCACCCCGCGGTGAACGGAGATAGCACTCTTTGATCGCTCCCTCTCTCTCTGTCTGTCTCTGTCTACCTCTCTCATTCTCTCTCTGTCTCTCTCTCTCTCTCTCTGCCCCCCTCACTTTTTACCTCTCTCTCTCTCCCTCTCTTTCCCTACCTCTCTCGTTGTCTCTCTGCCTTGTGTGCTGCGTCCCTCTGGGAGTTTAATGTTCCTTTCTTTTCCCTCCATCCTTGTTTGCCTCCGACCGTGCTCACAGACCGACGGCAGTGGGAGATACTAGAATGCAGTTTGGAATGCACCCCATGTTGTTTTCTGAGGAGAAGCGAATGATCACAATTAAAAGCAATCAAATGCCTTCGGACGAAGGCATTTGATTGCTTTTAATTCTGATCTCTCGCTTCTCCTCGGGAAACAACATGGACAGAGAGAGAGAGAGAGAGAAGGAGAGAGAGGGAGAGAGAGAGAAGGAGAGAGAGGGAGAGAGAGAGAAAGGAAGAGAGACAGACAGAGAGAGAGAGGGAGAGAGAGAGGAAGAGAGAGAGAGAGAGAGAGAGAGAGAGAGAGAGAGAGAGAGAGAGAGAGAGAGAGAGAGAGAGAGAGAGAGAGAGAGAGAGAGAAAAAGAAAGGTAGAGAAAGAGGTAGAGACAGAGAGAGAGAGGAAGAGGGAAAAAAAAAGCAATCAAATGCCTCCCCCAAAATAAAAGGAAAAAGGAACAAGATATCCTTTATGGTCTCAGAGGCCATCCCGGGTCCCCCTCTCTTCTCTGGGACGGGATGCTCTGTCTTCAGAACATCCTTCACCAAGGGCACGCCTGCAGAGACGGGTTCCCTATCCCCCTTCAACCCAAATTATTACTTTTTAAAATCTTTTAGAGGGGGGGGGGGGGGGGGGGGGGGCGTTGATATCAATATTTAATGCGGATGAATATTTCACCGAACATTGGAGTTGAGGCTCTGGAGAAAGAAAGAATAGAATGAAAGGTTCGGAGAAGGAGTAAGTGATAAGAGAGTCGGATGCGGAACTGTAATGTAGATGTGTGAAGAAAAGCAGTATGGAGATATTGACATGCAGGCATCGTCCCACTTTCCTATTTGCTGAACTGCAGTTCAGCAGCCCTCTCTCTCCCTCTCTCTCGCTCTCTCCATCGTGCTGTATTCCTCTCTGTCTCTCTTACTCTCTTACAGCGTGTCTTTCTCCATTATCGTTCTTCCTTTCGATCGTTTTTCACTCTCTTTCTTCCTTTCTTTCCCTCTATCGCTCTCTCTCGCCCTCCCTTTCTCCACTCTCGCCTGTCTCTCTCTCTTCAGTCCTGATTTTCTATCATTTTTCTCTCTCTCCCTCTCTATCGCTCTCTCCCCCCCACCCTTTCTTCACTCTGGGCCTGTCTGTCCCACTCTTCACCCCATCTGTTATTCTCTCTCTCCCTCTCTCTCCAGGGCCAGCCAGGTCTTCCTCGTTCCGTCCCACTCATCGTGCCCTATTGGCTCCTGCTCCCCTCCCCTACCCTTCCTGGGTGGGTGGGTAGAGGAACAGTCAGCCCGGAGAGATCTCTGCCTGTCATACAACGTTGGTGTCAGAGAACGCGTGCGTCAGAAAGCGCTGATTCACCATGGTGTGTGTGTGTGTGTGAGAGAGAGAGAGAGAGAGAGAGAGAGAGAGAGAGAGAGAGAGAGAGAGAGAGAGAGAGAGAGAGAGAGAGGGAGAGAGAGAGAGAGGTGTGTGTGTGAGAGAGAGAGAGAGAGAGAGAGAGAGAGAGAGAGAGAGAGAGAGAGAGAGAGAGAGAGAGAGAGGTGTGTGTGTGTGTGTGTGTGTGTGTGTGTGTGTGTGTGTGTGTGTGTGTGTGTGTGTGTGTGTGTGTGTGTGTGTGTGTGTGTGTGTGTGTGTGTGTGTGTGTGTGTGTGTGTGTGTGTGTGAGCGAGAGAGAGAGGGAGGTGTGTGTGAGTGTGTGTGTACTCATAGTAATGTGTGTGTGTGTGTGTGTGTGTGTGTGTGTGTGTGTGTGTGTGTGTGTGTGTGTGTGTGTGTGTGTGTGTGTGTGTGTGTGTGTGTGGAGCGAATGGGGGTTGTGATGAGCTGGAACTGTAGGCGCTGTCACAAAAAGTTCAGTTCAAGCTCCCTGGGTGATCCTGTGACTCTGCCTAGACCTCAGTAGCAGGTTCCTCCGCTGGACTACACGCCCACACGGACCTTCAGAGTAGCACACTCTGGGGCGAACGCAACGCAAGCCAAGTCTAGCAGGGGGAACCGGAAGATCCTGTAGTCGTTCGATCGATCACATTACGTTACATGTGATCGGCTCGGACCAGAAGAGATCAGAGTAGAATAGATTAGAATAGAATAAAGTCAAATATAAAAGTCTCACATTTATTAGACTAGTATAGCAGAAAATATTAGAATGTAATAGATTAGATAACATTGACCAGCCGCTGAGCGAAGGCAAATGGGAATGAATCACCATACCACTGCAAAGAGCCTTCCCCAAACGAGTTTTAACCAATGATTTATTTCCGTTATCCCGCTTCTATCCCCTCTCTCAGACGAAAAGGGTGTGTCAGGGGCCCCTCCGGGATTGAGTAGATATTGTAATATCAAACAAAGACAGCGGCAAGAGAGCGCGAGCACCTGAATGCTCAGCTGATCACAACGCTGTCTGCCGCTACATGACTTCCTCCTCCGATCTCCCCCGTTGAACCCTGCTCAGCACACACGCCACTTAGCAAAACACATAATGGAGGAATGCTTTTCCACACGGCAGCTCATTAAGGCCGGGCTAGCACGGCGCAGCTATACACGCACCCCGTCTCGTGTTATTAATATGCAGGTTATGTACCGGTGGCTTGGCAAGGACGGAATAATATGACATGAACGCATCCGTTTTAACTCTACTAAGACGCTTAAAAGTTGCAGTGGTTTGTTAATGAGGCCCGGTTTAGTACAAAGCGTTTGGTTTGCTGTAGCCACTGGTGCTCACATTTGCATGGCTTAAAGTTTCATTAGCATTTTGTGTACAAGAAGTTATGCCAGTCCTGAGATTTTCGGGACATCATATTTGAACTTTCTTGAAGGCAAACACATCATTAAAAGTGGAGGTTGTCCATCTTATACGAGAAGGGTTGTACAAATTCACACAAATTAAATGATATGACGGTTTGGAGAGAGCTAAATAGTAGTGATGTAGTTGGTTGTCAGGTTCATGTGTCAATGTCTGTACACATAATAATAATTGATAACACAGTGGTGTATTATTAACATCAAACAGACACACACACAAATACTCACACCTGCAGACAAAAAGCTCCCAAAAATATCTGAGCAGTGTGTGTGTGGGTGTGTGGGTCTATGTAGTTCATATGTAACTGTGTTTAGGTGTGTGTGTGTGTGTGTGTGTGTGTGTGTGTGTGT
>NC_044051.1:9550652-9573152 GCF_902167405.1 Gadus morhua | reverse complement strand
GACAATCTTCTTGAACAAAGCTGCCATCATTCTGTTTTCTGACATTCGTATGGGTTTTTCTTTTCTTTCTTTTTTTCTGCTGTCTTTTCCTTTTTTTGGCTACTGGGCAGAGGAGTGGAAAGAAAAAAAGTATGCGAGAAAAGAAGCCTCTCCAAATTGAATCCGCAGGCTACGAGGGAGCATACTGACACTGAGGTTGAGGTCTGGCTGTCGGAGACACACAGTACGCCTGCCATGTTGAAGTCCCCGCTTTGTTTTGGTTTTGTTTTTCGTCGTTTCCATTTTTTTCTAAGAACATCTGTTTCATTCACTATCTTGCTCCAAAGTGATTTTAGGCGGATTTGCATACCAAGCTTTCCAATAACAGAAAGAGCCACTTCATTTTACGCGAGCACTAATACAACCAAACGACTGTTGGCACGAGACAGGGAACAAACCGTTTTTTAAAAAGGAATCTCTGTGGTTAAAAAACGATTTCCTTAACCTCGTCCAATTTTAATAACCTTCTTCAAGGTTATTGAGAATTGTGCTGATACACGGCCCTGTTCCTATTCATATCGGAGCTGATCTTTCAACGGGGTGAATTATAATATTTATTCATGATAAATATTTTTTCTGAAAATATTTTTTCTTTTGACAGAAGTGCTCGTACAAACTCACCCGTCTCTCTCTGCCTCTTTCTTCTCAAGGTCCTGAATGACATCCAGCAGGACCTTGATGGTGTTCTGGCTGGTCTCTAACACCCCCTCCAGACTCTGGAGCTGGGTCTGCAAGGCCCGGATGTCATGCAGGGGTCCGTTAGGCCCCAGGAGCTTCTCCGCCACCCTGGACGGGTCCAGTTTGCACCTGGCTCCGGACACCAGCCCCCCCAGAATCTCTTGGACCTGCCTTAAAGTCTCGGCCTGGGTAGCAGTTAGGGGTCCTGCTGTCGGCTGACCCCCGGAGACGGAGCCAGAGTCCTGCTGGCTCGGAGGGAGGGCTTGCTGGCTACTGGAGGCGATGGACCTCGTGTTGGCTCCTGAGCAGAGCATCTTGTGTAACGCCCCCAGCTGAGCTTGGGCTGAGCTGAGACAGCTGGGCCTAGAACAGGCCTTGGCAGGCAAAGTGTAGGACTGCTTCCCTTCTTTAATTACAGAAACTGGAGGGGTTGCAGCTCTGTGCCTCAGAGAGCTGGCTCTCCTACACAGACTTTGGGGTGACTTTGTTTCTGTCAAATCTTGCCTGTTCTCCTTCTCGCTTTCTTTTTCGTTGCAGCTCGTCCCGGGTGTGTTGGGTCTGGTTCCAGAGCCTGGAGTGGTGCTGTCCTCTTTGCGTGGGGTGTAGGGTGGAGGTGGGGGTGGGGGTGGCGGCGGGAGTCGAACAGCCTTCTTGTCCTGAGATGGGGGCGTGTACGGCGGTGCGGCCCGAAAAGTGGAAGAATATAAGGGAGCGGCCTTGCTTGGAGTGGCACAGGACTGCACGCTATGGAGGGTGGATGCGTACGTCTGAATGAGTAAGGGTGGAGATGTGCATGACTTAAGCTTTGGAACCGGGGAAGAATAAGGGTGTGCAGCAGAGATGGTTTGGCCACCTTGACATGGGATTTTACAGTGGGATACTGTCTGTATCACAGTGGCATAAGGGGGCAACGTGGAGCTCGAGTGGAGGCCAGTGAGCCCGGTCGGGTGTGTGGTGGTGTAGTAGGATATTGAAGTGCACGACAAAGAAGTTTGGGTGACAAACGTACAAGGGGATGCATGTGGTTGTGGTGTGTTGTTTGATGGTTGATTAGGTAGAGGTGTAGCTGGGACTTCTGCATTTGGGACAGTAGGGGAAGCAATGATGGGTCCATTCGGAATGATAGGAGGGGCTGCGCCTGGGGTAATGGTGGAGCAAGAGATGGATGCGGATGGCCTAATGGTCGAGAAAGTAGCCTTAGCAATCTCCTCAAGACATGTTATAGGGGAAGGACTGAAGCTGACAGCTGCTGCCTTGGCAGGATCTAGCGGCGACACCACAGTATAATAAGGGACAGATTTTGGGTCTAGAATAAGGGCCGTAGTGGGGCAAGGCATGCCAGGGGGTGGAGCTGAGGGAGTGGGGCCCGGAGTGGAGCACACCGGCCTGGCTGATGGAGGGAAAGGGGAGAGGGCGCAAGATTGGGGCGTCAGTGTGGTTGCGATTGTAGACGGAGGGGTAGGAAGATAAGGCACAGTATTGATTTTGGTGCTGTGAGGCTCATGACACTGCACTGGGGGTAGAGAAGTACTGGGCATAGACAAGTTCTCAGGTTGAATGACTGCTGAGCTTGGATTCATTGTTACATCTAGCGACGAGACAAGTTTGTTAATTGGGGCCTTTTTGCTGCAGGGTTGACTAGTTGAAGGATAAGGGAAGGGTGTCTCAGTTTGTTCTGGGGTGTTGCATTGTTTGTGGTTTGATGGCAACGGATGATGGTTTTCTACTTGACTTTTTGCTGTGTAGGTTGTTTGATCTAAAGGTAGAGATGGGCATGAACTCTTTGATAGACTTTGGGTGGTGCATGGTTTTTCATTATGAAATGATTGGACTACACTCTTTGTTGGACTTTGGGTGGTGCATTGTTTTTCATTAAGAAATGATGGGACTACACTCTTTATCGGACCTTGGGTGGTGCATTGATTTTCATTAAGAAATGATGGGACTACACTCTTTGTTGGACTTTGGGTGGTGCATTGATTTTCATTAAGAAATGATGGGACTACACTCTTTGTTGGACTTTGGGAGGTGAAGGGTTTTTCATTAAGAAATGATGGGACTATACTCTTAATTGGACTTTGGGTGGGGCAGGGTTTTACATCTAGAAACGATGGGACTACACTCTTTATTGGACTTTGGGTGGGGCAGGGTTTTACATCTAGAAACGATGGGACTACACTCATTGTTGGACTTTGGGTGGGGCAGGGTTTTACATCTAGAAACGATGGGACTACACTCTTTGTTGGACTTTGGGTGGGACAGGGTTTTACATCTAGAAACGATGGGACTACACTCTTTGTTGGACTTTGGGTGGGGCAGGGTTTCACATCTAGAAACGATGGGACTACACTCTTTGTTGGACTTTGAGTGGGACTGTGTTTTTGATTGAGGGATGGAAATTGACATGGGCTATCAGTTTGGACCTGAGTGGTACAATATGTAGGATTTCGAACTGGGCATTGACCTGATTTTTTGTTTGGGATTTGGGTGGTACAGGGTTTTCCATCAGGGATTGATGATGAGAATACACTCTTTGTTGTGTATGCTGCGTTATGTTTTTGTTCTGGAGCTGGAGATGGACAAGGGCTGTCAGTTTGGACTTGGGTGTTACAGTGTTTAGGTTCTCGCGTTGGACATGGGCATGACCTTTTCACTGGACTTTGGATGGTGCCGTCTTTCTGTTCTGGAGGTAGAGATGGACATGAACCTTTTGTTGGACTTTGGGTGGAGCTGTGTTTTTCTACAGGAAATGGATATGAGCATAAAATCGTTTTTTTTACTGGACTTTGGGCGGAGCGTTGTTTTTCTACAGCAAATGGAGATGGGCATACAATCGGTCTCTTTGTTGGACTTTGGGCAATGCAGTGTTTTTGCTCTGGAGGTGGAGGAGAATGACAAGGGCTCCTAGTCTGGACCTCAGTGGTGCAGACTTGAGCTTTTGTGGGTGACCGTAAAGGAGTGGGACTGTCAGTTTGTGTCGGGGTGGTGCAGAAGGACACCTCTTTCCCTGGGTCACTTATGGCCCTGTTTAGCCGCTTCCTCCTCCGAACCAGAGACGGGGTAGTGCTCCCTGGGCGCCTGGAGCCCTCTCGACAGGTCACAGATGAGCAATAGCAGGGTTCCGCGTGGCGGAGGGTTTGCGGAGGGCAACCATGTCTAGAGTTTCTCAACAAAGCAACAGATGCTTCACCGTCTGACCTCTGGGTCTTGACCTCCCGCACGGCCACTGTCTGCTGCTGCGTCTCAGGAGAAACAAAGTCCTTCCTGGATCGTGCGGCCGATCCACGGTTGTTGCCCAGATACTCATCCTGGGAGTCCTGCTCGTCATCCCCATCCACACCCACCGAATCCCTCAGGCTGTAGCTGTGTGTGCGGTTCGAGGAGTGCGACTGGGGCTTCTTTAGGCATGGGGAAGTCTGTATGGCTGTGCTGGTGCTCGTGGTGGACTTTCGCGTCATTGGCAAAGTTAAAGAATTGGCCTGAGGTGGGATCCAGCAGCGACGCGTGGGTCCTGGAGTTAATGGGTGAGGTGGGGCCCTCGCTAAGAAGGCAGCCACTACTTCTATGGTATCTGCCATATCCCCTCGCACTGCCCCCACAACCGAGGTCCTCCCGGGCAGAGCCGCACAACCCGGCCCATCCCGGTCCGCCCACCCCCGATGGACCCTGCTACTGCTGCTCTGCTTGCGGTTGGGATGAGGGCTGCCATAATCTGTGAGCCCCCTTTGTTGGCTTTTGAAGTCCGCCGTAACCCCCCTCTGCTGGCTCTTGGTCTCCGCCGTACAGCCCCTCGACTGGCTCTTGGACTCCGTCGTACATCCCCTCGACTGGCTCTTGGACTCCGTCGTACAGCCCCTCGACTGGCTCTTGGACTCGGCCGTGCCACCATTGCCACTGCTGCTGCTGCTGCCATCCTCCAGGTCCTTGAAGCGGACCTGGTGGGTGCGATTGCGGCGTCTCTTCAACCGGCTCTCGATGTCCGGGGAGTCTCGGTTTAGCAGCACAGAGCGCACAGTCATAGTGCCGGGCAGCTTGTCCAAGGCCAAGGTGCTCTTGCTGTTTGCGTGGCCTGTGATCAATTGGTTCGGCTCTTTGCTCACCATGTCTTCTGTTTGTCACTATCCCCCGACATCCACAGGCCCCGGTAAGCACTTTGATATGATAAGTCTTTCTGTGTTACTGTGTAGTAAATGAGATACGCTCCCTGCTTTATTGGATATTTATTACGACCACAAGAGACATTGAGATGTCATTTGGCGAAATCCCCGTTCCATCACACAATAGATGGGGGGTGCGGTGACTATTCGTGTGATTGCGTTCAGTAGTCTTATTTCACGTTGATAGCGTCGATTGGTAGCCTTGTTGTACACAGTTTGGAATAATCACAGCTTTAGAGTATATTGTATTTATAAGTATTGCAAATAAAGCATAACAGGTATGGAACTCGGTGAAGGATGCTTAACCGAGGAAAAAGTAAAAAAAGCTTGTCTCCTTCCGAATAAGTAGAACACTCAAGCAGAAAGCTTTGGTCACAACATTCAATCGACAACGTAGATAAAAATCTAAGAAGACGAATAAGAAGAAGAACAAGAAGAAGAATCTAAGAAATGTCTTGCACCCGCCCTTGCGTGTGAGCCTGGTTAACTGCACACTTCAGTTCTTTTGTGCGCTCGTTCCGTATAGTGTCCAAAGAAATGAAGTCTTGATAGGGCTGATGATGGAACCAGCAACCGGGCAGAGCTGGGATGAATGCAGGCCGTCCATCCATCCCAACTCCATTAACAACGGACCTCGCTCTCTCTCGACTTGTCCCTCTCCCCCTCTCTCGAATCCCCGCCAACACTCCCTCTGCTCCTCAGGAGATCAGAGGGTATGAAACCGGCCAATGTGCTTCCCAATCTCGCTCTATCGCCGTCCGCATTTTTTTTTCATCACTCTTCTTTTGCTTCAGCGGATGTCCTCCATTGGAGTTTGGTTTTGATTCTCTCGCTCTCTCTTTCTCTCTCCCTTTCTCCTCCAGGACTTGGCTAAGAGACGCATCCTTTCATGGCAAGGGATGATCGAGGTGTCCTGTAAATAGAGGAGAGAGACAGAATGTTAGAGTGGCAGAAAGGAGTGAGGGACTTTAGTGAGTTTCTATTTATGTTATCGCATTTCCAATGATAGATAATGTATGCCGAATCGCCCTCATGAAAACATAGGAATATAATAAGGTAATTGAGCAGTTCAATAAAAATAAGTTAGAGACCAGAAGGACGAAGGAAGAAAAAAATATAGAAGTCAAGAATTTTGTAATTGACCTGATTAAATGGCTAAATTATGAGGTACTTATTTAGCAAAAACCTAATCCAAAATACTCCCAAGGAAGAACACCATTTAATGTTTCTCTTTGCGTAAAATGTTGTGGGTGTTAGCTTTGTTGATATCTCTTCATGTAAAAATACATGCATAAGAGTAAAGTACTAACAAAATAATAGAAATTATAAAAATATATACAAACAAGAGTAGTAATGAGTCCTACAGTAGAATCTTGTTGCAATCAAATACTAATATTCAAGCATTTATTATTCTGCTTGCACTTCCCTCGTAACTTCCTGTTGAACAGTTTGTGACCTTCTCATTGGTCCTTGATGATGTGCCCTTGTGACACGCTTCCTGATTCATGAGGCCAGTGTGTGACAGGCCGTCCGCCACGCTGTGCTTCGCAGTGTGTTCTCGTCACTGTGATTCTGCAGTCGGACCCTGATGGTTCGCAGCCACCGCTCTCGCTCTCTCATATTCTGCCTTCCTCTCTCTACCTTGGAGCACTCTCTCTCTCTGCCCCTCTCCTTAGCTCTCTGTCTCTCTCTTTAACTCTAGCATTCTGTCCCTATCTCTACCTTGCATGCTCTCTCTACCTCTCTCTCTCTCTCTCTTTAACTCTAGCATTCTGTCCCTCTCTCTACCTTGCATGCTCTCTCTACCTCTCTCTCTCTCTCTCTTTAACTCTAGCATTCTGTCTCCATCTCTCTACCTTGGAGCTCTCTCTACCTCTCTCTCTAGCATTCTGTCTCTATCTCTCTACCTTGCATGCTCTCTCTATCGCTTTTTCTCTCAGTAACTCTCACCTCTCTCTCTCTCTCTCGGGTTCTCCCTCTCTACCTTTCTGAGTCTCCTCAAGTCTACCTCTTTAGTGTTCATTTTTATCGTTGTCTAATTGCATGTGTTTCCACGTCTGTGTACATGTGTTCTGTAGCAGGGTGGATGTAATGTGAATAAAGATAAAATAAACAAATCTATCTACCCACTCTCGCGCACATCTATCTCTCTCACCACTCTTACACACACACACACACAGACACACACACCTCTACCCACTCTCTCAATCACACACACACACACACACACACACACACACACACACACAAGAATGCACTTACACTCTCTGTCCACCCCCTACCTCTCTTTCTCTTACACACACACACAAACGCAAACTCAAGAACGCACTGACACACTCCTCCCTTCACCCCTACCTCACCTTCTCTTACATGCACACACACACAAAGCTGTAGTGCTGTGTGTTGTTTGCCTTTAAACAATCTATGGATCTCCATGGCCTTGTTATCTACCGCTCATGGCTTCTGACAGACAGACCTCATCTGCGCGCTCTCTCTCTCTCTCTCTCTCTCTCTCTCTCTCTCTCTCTCTCTCTCTCTCTCTCTCTCTCTCTCTCTCTCTCTCTCTCTCTCTCTCTCTCTCTCTCTCTCTCTCTCTCTCTCTCTCTCTCTCTCTCTCTCTCGTCTTTAGTGGTTAGGTTCGAGAGGAAAGGGGGGGGTAATTAGAAACTCCTCCACAGCTCCCAGGTTATTTAGGGAGATCGCGAGAGAGCGGGAGAGAGAGAGACAGGGGGGGGGGGCAGGAGAGAGATACCCGAGGGGCTGCCACTTTTTATTTATGTCTGTTTTTTCCCTCTCTCTCCCTCTCCATCCCTCTTCCTCTGTTTCTCTCTCTCTCTCGGCAATAGGCGAAGCAATTAATTTTAGAAGCATTTTTTTTGTCCTATTTGTTGAAGTTCTCTTTACATCTCGACAGCAATCAATAAATCAAATGCTGTGACCAAAAACAATAAAGAATAAAACTGGTTACTGAGGCTGTCCCAGCCCTGCAATAAGCCCATTTAATCATCTCATTCGGGCCGGATGAAATTATCGCATTACCTGTCTGCCTAGCTACCTACCTGGCTGCACTCTGGCCTTTGGCTCTTTGCACATGACCCGAGTCTTCCACCAGGCTAGGCACACCGATTGCTAACGCTAGCGAGCTAGTCATGTGTTCTGGTGGAGTGGCTTTGGACGGAGGCCCGAAGGCCGGGATGGGATTTTTTCGGTTGGATACTTTCGAAATCTAGCTTACCCTGGCTGGTTTCTCCAAATTGCCTGCCCTTGCTTTAATTATGATTAAAGTCACAGTCCAAAGTGCCTTTGGCTTCGGGTTACGCGTGTGTGTGTGTGTGTGTGTGTGTGTGTGTGTGTGTGTGTGTGTGTGTGTGTGTGTGTGTGTGTGTGTGTGTGCAGGGGGACGTGTGGGGGTCTGGGGGGAACGGCCGTTGGTGGTAGGGGGATCTGGACCGACCAACGTGCTCAAGGTGCATTATTGGATTCGGGAAACAAACCACGGTATTCCTGCTCCTTCTACTCTGGTGTCGGTGCTGCGGTGGCTTCTAGATGAGCTGCTTAACTATGAGTCAGTGGGAGGAGTGAAGACCGACTCAGGATCTGTTAATAGTACACAATCACACGTCCGCCAGGACGGAGAGCAGCACTCTGATCCCGTGCGGTAGGGGGATAGATTGGGGTGTGCTTTAGGCCCGGTGGACCCCTCTTTGAACACCCTCCTCCCCCCTTCGTCTCCATTTAGCCGCGCTGCCGGAAATGTTGACACGAAACACCCACAACATGTGCACGCACACGACCTAATCCTCTTTCTGCCTCTGTCCTCCCGCTAATACCCCTGTTTCTATCCACTCGTCACTCAGCCGTGCAGAAGACCACTTTACTTTCAACATTCATCCTGACAGACCCCCGCACACACACACACACACACACACACACCTGCATGCATGCGCACACACACACACACACACCTGACCTCCGGCCCTCTCTTTGGAGGACCATCACCCTCACTCATCTCCTCTCCTCTTTCATCCCAATCCCTCAGGTCCGTCGTTCCCGCCTCTCCTCCTCTCCTCCTCCTCTTCCTCCTCTTCTTCTTCCCCCCTATTAAACCCGCCTCCCCTACTCGTCTCCCCTCTCACCATGATAAATTCCCCCCTGGCTCCCTAGTCTAGAAACTAGGCCCTCGGCTAAAAGAAAAAAGAGAACTATATATATATATATATATATATATATAATATATATATATATATATAAAAGTGCACTGACAGGTTAATGAATTCAGACCCTCTTTAATGCCTGCGTGCTCCCGGTAGCTCATGTGACATTTCCGTGTGGAGCTTTATTGGTGGAGCTGGAGATAAATGGCCGGCCGGCTGAGGAAGGTGCGCTGCCGAATAATGTCAGAAAGGGTCATAACTCTCCTTTGGTTATTATTTAAGATTTACTAGCTCCAGCTGTTAGCTTCTTTTCCGCGTCACCCCGCTGGATTATGTGTCGGCACGCAACGCCCTGCGCGTGTTTCTTATCCAGTTGGGTGTGCGTGTGCGCGTCCGGGCGACGAAAGCCAGCGCCGATCTCTTGTTCCCGTCCGTCCAATCACAGCCAGCGCCTTAATGATCAATGCAAATTCCCCCCCCCCCCCCCCCCCCCCCTCCGACCCCAGTCCTCCCACTCCCCTCCCCAAACAGGAAAGAGCTAGATCCCAGCGATTGATGTGACTGTGTCATACCATGTGAGACGTCACAGTGTGTTCCTCCTGACTCCCTGGGACAGGACTGTGTTCTGCTCTGCGGGCCAGGTCTATGTTCTGCTCCGGGACAGGGCTATGTTCTGCTCCGGGACGGGACTGTGTTCTGCTCCGCGGGACAGGTCTATGTTCCGCTGCGAGACAGGACTACGTTGTGGGGGACTATGTTCTGCTTTGGGACAGGGGAATGCCCTGTTCCTTGACAGGACTTTGTTGTGGGGGACTATGTTCTGCTTATGGACAAGGCTATGTTGTGGAGGGCTATGTTCTGCTTCGGTCCAGTCACTTGGCCGAACGGGGGCGGGGGGGGGGCGACAGAGGAGCCGGCCTGTGTTATAACGCCGCTGCTTTCGGTTTATATTTATAGATAGACGGCTGGAGGAGCGGGAGGAGATGGGGATAGGAAAGAGGTAGGAGGGATGACGGAGGAGGAGGAGGGGGGGGTGGAGCAGACGAGCAGAGGACGTGTTGCGAGCGGGCGGGGGCTGGGGGCCTGGAGTGAAGCCCCCCTGGCAGCAGGAGGAAATGTCACGGCGAGGGTTCAGCCGAGTGGTAAATCAGGTGCATCAGCGTGTCAGGTGTTTAAGGGGGAAGCGGACGGGAACGGGAGATGAAAAAAACGAAAAAAAGACGGATGATCCGTTATTGGCTAATGAAAGAATAGGAGAGGGGGGGGGGGGCGGCTGAGATAGGTGGAGGCGGGAGGGGGCGGGGGGGGTTGGGGGGTGGTTGATACGATCAGGTCACAGTGCAAATGGGCCGTGTTTCCGACGTTGTTCTGCCCTGTCCTCTTTGTGTTCCGTGCGGTGGTTCTCATTTTTTTCCCCTCTCTCCGCCCGCTATCTCGCCAGCCCCTGGCTCAAGTGGCGATGCGTCTGGCTGAGAGCGGCGCGTTCTGCAAGGTGAGCGTTCTGCGCCGCGGCGCAACGCAGCAGCAGCAGCAGTGTCCCGGAGTAGATTAACGCCATAAAAGGGCTATTTACAGGGAGTCTGCTTTATGCTTTATTATATTTAGCTAAATGAATGCACTGAACCTTTTTCACACGCAAAGCGACACCACCTCCCCCTCCTCCACCCCCCCCCCCCCCCCCCTCTGAGAAGGAGAAGAAAAAAATGCACGGGTCAGCCAACAATCTTTTGGAAAGAAAACAAATAAGGAAAAAAAAAAAAAACACATGCCGCATTTACCTGAGCGGGGGGGGGGATACACACACTTTGCTCATGTGTGTGCATTTTTCTAAACCGTGCGTTAGCACCGTTATCAGATGCAGGGGTGCAAACACACGGATGGCGAGAAAATGGGGGGAAATACAGCGGAGTCAGCCGTCAAGTAAACATCCTTCGCAGCACCTTTGGTTCACTGGATGTAACACATTATCCGTGGTAGGCTGCGACGGCAAGCCTGAGAATAGCTCAAGGCGTTAGTTCTGCCACCCAAAACTACTCACAGTTTTCTTTCCTTTTTTCCCCCCCCCCCGTTCAAGACTCGACAGAACCCCGAAGACGAATGGGTCATGGCACACGTCTCCACCACACCCCCGCCCCTCCCTGGTGTCGGCGGGTTGTTTGTATGAGCTGATGGCGACAACACTGTTTTATGAGTAATACAACGGGGAGTCAACGGTAATTCGGTTGTCATTCCGGGCTCTGAGTTTTCCCTATAAAATAATAAATTATTAACGTTCTTCATTGAAACGGGATTGAAAGGCACTATGCTGGGGAGACTGTATTATTTGGTGTTATTTATCCCGAACCCTTAACCCTTTACTTGAAAAAAGTGCATTTTGTCGAGGACCTACTTTGAATTTGCCTCCGTTTCACTGCGGCGGATTTATGTTGCACTTGCCACGATTGTTACATTTTCCACTGAAAATCGTTTTATGTAAAAAGGTTAAGTGTGATGGAAGAGGAGAGGAAACCATTAGGAGCGCCTAAACTGCATGCCGAAAAGTACTTGTACTCCTAAAATAAAGGAAGGTAAAGGGGTCCTTTTGTATCCCGTCGCTGCCTTACAGAGCCGGCCCGAGGGCTTCTATAAGAACACGCGTTCAGCGTTTCACTTTCAAAGCACAAATTGAAGCGTAGCCAGTAACCGCAACCACTGGGCTATTCATTTAAATGAGCACCCTGTAAAATATCTACATGAAGGTGGAGTCCAGGAAATTAAATTGCAATTTTATTGGGTGGAAATTCACCACAGATCTATTTGTTAATCAAATAAAAACTATAAAAAGCTCTAAACCCCTCCCCCCTCCCCCAACACACTTCAGCCAGCAACAGCTAAAGTCGTAACAAGTCAAGGCTAAAACGGATAGCTGTGTTCTCCTCAGCCAACGTAAGATGCTAACCTGTTTGTCTGTGTGTGTGTGTGTGTTTGTTTATAGCCCTCTGCTGGCATCCAGTTTGGCTTGCTGACGACAGTGAGACATCACAACCAGCCCTCCTCCCCACACACCCAAACCATGGGGGATATTTCTTCAAAGCCACACTTACAACACAAAGCACAAAGAAATCATTTTTTGTAGTTATAAAAAATAAAAGAAAAAAAGATCCCATTGGTCCCCAAGATATTTTTACCTTGTTTCAGATTCTTGGGAAGCTGTAGTCGTGATTCGTCAGGTTCATGTCAGAAATCATTTGGTACTGAATGTAATATTCTAATGTAAATCCCCCTCGTCATGTCATCCATGTGTTCAGACATGCGATAGAAATCCATAAAAACATTGTTCCTGCTTCTCGTTTTGTTCCTTTAGTCCTGGTCCTTAGCTCGTTTCATATTTCATCCCCTGTTCCTGTTCATTCAAGCTTTCTGATTCGCTAATCAAGTATTCAAGCACTGCCCTCGTACTGTTAAATCATGTGCTTGCTTCCAACCATCTTCATCTAAAATCAAGCATCAAAACAAAGGTTCTCACTTTTTACTCTAAATTATATATTTGAATGCAACCTTCTTAATCAAAAATCAAATATTTGAATCCTACCCTCTTACTGTTAAATTAAGTGTCACCCACACACCCACTCCAAGACACACCCACAAACACCATCACACACACACACACACACACACACACACACACACACACACACACACACACACACACACACACACACACACACACACACACACACACACACACACACACACACACAACCACACACACACACACACACACACACACACACACACAACCACACACACACACACACACACACACACACACACACACACACACACACACACACACAGCCTGGCTCCCAGTGGAGTGGAAAGGAGGGGGGGGTCTGGCTGTTGTTAGTACTGCATGGGTCCGTCAGGGAAAAACCTCACATCAAACTGTGTGCGTGCGTTTGTGTGTTCGTGTGTGCGTGCGTGCGCGTGTCTGTGTGTGCCTGTGTGTGTATGTGTGTGCGTTTGTGTGTGCGTGCGTGTCTGTGTTTATGTGTGTGTGTGTGTGAGTTTGTGTGCATGCTGCTGCTACTGCTGCAGAGGGTCTTAAAACCCCTCCATCTGCCAGCACGGGACCCCTGGCCAGAACATAGGGGCTGGGCCAAACAGTGGACGACTTGTGTTCACAAAGTCCATCAGAGGAGGACACTGTAGGCGTGAGAAGGAGACACTTCGTTAGCCGCGGGGTAATAGATGTACGGTGATAAAAGCAGATGACTTTGTGTTCAGAGGGAGAGAGCCAAGGCAGCAGGGTTACAATGCATGCTGAAGAGGCCGCATAGCAAAGTAGTACGTTTTGGGGACAAAGTGTTTTCAATACCTGTGAGTGTGCCTGCAGTCGTGCGCCAGTTGGGCCTCCTGTTTGTTTGTTTTGGTGTATTGCAGGACCGTAACTAGTAATCCCTCTAGCTGAAATAAAACACAGGTAGCTGGTTGTAGTCTGTATGGAGAACTCTTCCTAATTTGCCGTTTAGCCTTATTTGAGATGCAATGAATATGTTTGCATTTCGCTAATCACACACCTGGACAAAGTTGCAAGCTTGTGATGTCAAACACACACACACAAGCACGCACGCACACACACACAAGCACGCACGCACGCACACACAAACGAGCAGGCGCTGCACTCTCACACACGCACACAAACACACACAAATGCACGTGCGTGTAAACGGAAGCCTGACTTTCTCGCTGCACCATCTGCGAGACCACCGCACAGTGACAGCTTCGTGTAAGCCCCCCAAAGCTCCACAAAGCCCCCTCAAACTCAGCAAACACACTCCCACACCTGCTGCAACACAGGACCTCAACGTCCTGGCATGCAGTACCCATCTCTCTTGCACTCACACACAGGGACACACTCACACACACACACACACACACAGTATACAATAAATAGAATACATCAACACTATTCAGGCATGCACGCGTGTGTGCGTGCGTGTGTGTGCGCTCACATGCGCACGCATGCATACATCACTCTTGTGACGGTCCACATTAAAAGAGGACAGCTGATGACTTTAGGAGCCGCGCATCAGGGTGAACCGAATTCTGCTGAATGCCCAGAAAACTAGGAAAACAAACAAACCGCGGCGCGCTGCACATGCGACGCAGCCAGTTTCTTTCATTTGAGTTGCCCTCGCCGACAAAACTGTGCGCTAAAGGAGAGCCACGGTGAAGAGAGAGAGAGAGAGCGAGCAGAGGCTGCGCTGCTTATCTTCCGATAGGACGGCCAAGTGAGTCATACGTACCTCGTCTGTTTCTTGAATCCTCGCCGTCTCTCCTCTTCTTAACACTGGAGTGCAGTTTCCACCTCCTCCTCTACCTCGTCCTCCTCGTCCTCCTCCCTCCTCCTTCCTCCTGGCTTCTGCTTATTCCTTCACATGCTTTCCCCGCCGTCCCTCTGTCCGGCCGCCCGTCTGTCCGTCCATTCCTCGGTCCGGCGTGCTCTCCGTCTTATCCCTGCGGTAACCACCTCGCAGTCACGGCCGCTCGGTGAGATTCACTACATGGCTCCGTCTCTGTGTCGCGTCCATCTGCTCTCTCTCTCTCTCTCTCTCTCTCTCTCTCTCTCTCTCTCTCTCTCTCTCTCTCTCTCTCTCTCTCTCTCTCTCTCTCTCTCTCTCTCTCTCTCTCTCTCTCTCTCTCTCTCTCTCTCTCTCTCTCTCTCTCACACACTCTCCTCCCCTCCTCTTCTGTGTGTGAGTGTGTGTGATTTTTTCTCTCTCCCTCTTCCCCTTCAATGGTGCATCTACGTCTTATACATCGCCGCCACTGCACGGATTTCCTGTCCAAGGAGAGGACCCTCTTTATCTCCCACCCCCCCCCCCCCCCCCCCCCACCCTGTGGGCTTGGAGCTCCGCTGTAGCAAAAGCAAGGCAGAACGCGCACTCTTTCTCTCTCCCCCCTCTCCATGTGTGTGTGTGTGTGTGTGTGTGTGTGTGTGTGTGTGTGTGTGTGTGTGTGTGTCTGTGTCTGTGTGTCTGTGTGTCTGTGTGTGTGTGTGTGTGTGTGTGTGTGTGCGCGCGAGAGTAGGGGAGAGAATGTTTGTGTGCTGTGACTACGAGAGAATCGGATGGGGGTGAGGGGGAGTGGGGGGGAGGAGGTTGGGGTGGTGGATGGATGGAGGGAGGGGGTAGGGAGGGTGAGCGAGTGAGTGAGCGTAAGCAAACAGCCAGTTATCCTCTCTCCCTTTTTTTCCCCCTCTCCTGCTCTCCTCTGCCCTCGCGCCCTCCCTCTCCACCTCTCCCTCTTTCTTTATCTCTTCCTCCGACCGCACTCTCTCTCTCTCTCTCTCTCTCTGTGATGCCGTGCAAGTTCTCTATCATTGGAAGAAGGATGGGGGGGGGGGGGGAGTAAGCGATGATGAGGGAGAGAGGGTTGGAGGCAAGGGAGGTGGAGCTAGTGACTAATTAAAAAGCAGAGTATGTACAGCTGCAGACAGGGGGAGAGAGAGAGAGAGAGAGAGAGAGAGAGAGAGAGAGAGAGAGAGAGAGAGAGAGAGAGAGAGAGAGAGAGAGAGAGAGAGAGAGAGAGAGAGAGAGAGAGAGAGAGAGAGAGAGAGAGAGACAGAGAGACAGAGAGAGAGAGAAAGACAGAGATAGAGACAGAGACAGAGAGGTGTTTGAAGATAAGAGGAGGGCAGAGGGAGCAGCAGGTAAGGGTGTTGCCGTAGTGCGAGTATGAAATGTGAGGTGACAACAGGACAAGGTCACCAAGAGCCAGCTGGACAAAGGTGTATATAAATATATAGAGAGAAGAGAGAGACGGGGCACAGTACACACACACACACACACACACACACACACACACACACACACACACACACACACACACACACACACACACACACACACACACACACACACACACACACACACACACACACACACACACACACAATAACAGAATTGCCTCTCTGTATTCTACAGAATAACAAAGGGAAAATAGAAAAGAAGGGGTATATGGAAAGTGAGAGGGACATATAAAGGGGATATATATATATATATATATATTCAATATACAAACACACACACACACACAGATAGAGTTAGTATTCTCTCTCAGTAACAGAGAATACAAGAAGTGAGGGAGAGACGTACAGAGAGAGAGAGATATAGAGAGAGACGTACAGAGATGAGAGAGATATAGAGAGAGACGTACAGAGAGAGAGAGATATAGAGAGAGACGTACAGAGATGAGAGAGAGAGACAGAGAGACAGAGAGACAGAGAGACTGACAGAGAGAGAGAGAGAGAGAGAGACAGAGAGACAGAGAGAGAGAGAGAGAGAGACAGACAGAGAGACAGAGAGACAGAGAGAGACCGAGAAAGACAGAGAGAGAGAGAGAGAGAGAGAGAGAGAGAGAGAGAGAGAGAGAGAGAGAGAGAGAGAGAGAGAGAGAGAGAGAGAGAGAGAGAGAGAGAGAGAGAGAGAGAGAGAGAGAGAGAGAGAGAGAGAGAGAGAGAGAGAGAGAGAGAGAACACGCTCGCTGCAGGACAGAAGGATAAAGAGGAAGATGCGAAGAGACAGGTAGAGTTATTCTTACGATATCGGCCATACGACGGCGGTTTGGCGTGGCGGGCCGACCGCGACCCGCCACCATATTAGAGACAGATGCACAACCGTCCACCACGGCGGCGGCAGATACATAACACAGATAAACAGGCTCCACCGGGGCCTCTTCACTCCCCCACTCCCCCACTCCCCCGCCCTCTGCCTTCTCCCCCTCCTGTCAAATAATGAAAAAGAAGTACAAGTGCTTCATTCAAGTGGAGGATTTTGGAGAGAAAATATGAAATGAATTCATTTTTTTGGTCGCAGCCTCTAATTAGATACTTGCGTGTGTGCGTGTGTGCGTGTGTGTGTGTGTGTGCGCATGTGCGTGTGTGCGTGGGTGCCTGCGCGTGTCTGTTTTAGCACAGACGCACACTTGCAGCACACTTGCAGAAGGGCACGTGCACAACTGTCGCACGTGCACGTCCTGCCCGCCTTTGCATACAAATGAACGCAACACAATGCCGATCCAAATGCGATTGTTTTTTAATTAAATTGGGTATTGCTCGTGAATTAAGTCATGCCTATGGTGTTATGGGGCTCCTAATGCTTTCATGCGAGGGGGCTAGGAGCCACAAAACTGTTTCCATAACAATATTATTTGCTGATAAGGGGTGCTTCCCAGATTGGAGCAAAACCAATTTTGACTAGAAAGACCATAATGTAATCAGCATAACCAAACAACCCCAAACACATTCCAAATCCACATTGAATCCATTACGAATTGATGGATTCTCAGCGTACTCAGCGTATATAGCCAACAGCACTCTGAGGGATCCGAGCTCTCCGTGCTAACACTGTTCTCCAAACTAATACGAAGGCTACTCTACCAGCCAGCCAATGGGCTTCTCCCGTTTCCCGGCTGACTCTGGACCGCAACATCGCCCAGGAAACGCCCCCGGTCCACCTTCTGTTTCGACGAGGTCGTTCATCAGCGCGCTAACAATGACCCGCGCGACAAAAAGTGAATTCAAAGCAGATGTCTTTAATGTCGTTCGGATCAAGTCATCAATCATGCTCTGGTACGAGCTGGTGTTCCGAGAGGGGACGTGTCTGATAGGTGGGGCGGGTGGGGCGGTAGTGGGGGGGAGAGAGATAACGGCAGCCATTACCTGAAAAGGAATTTTATTATTTGAGTCTCCCAAAGGATGATAGATGAGAAGGATTGGATCCCTGATTTGTTGGACAAAGATAAATAAATAGAAAAAAGCACACCGCTTTGTACTTTGATCCTGGCTAGACCCAGGAGGACATTGTCAAAAATATCTTAGTCCCTTTGATGAATGAGGGAACTTTTTCCTGTGGTTTTTCTTTTTTTTCCGGGGCAGAGTAATGGCTTTCTTTGACTGTCCAGGTGTCTGGAAGAATACTAGCTTGGGAGGTCAGATAAGGCGCGGTAAAACAATGTAACAAACGGATGTAGTGGGAGGATAGACTGCGAGGGCGGGAGTAAAGACTTCATTAAGACTGCTGTATAATGCCAGAGGCTGCAAGGGGATCAAGACCTAGACCATAAGAGTAGGCAATAGACACTGTTGTCTGCTTGGCCACTTACAGTACATGACAACTTCTTAATAGGCAGTTAGAAGCAATGTGTTTCTAATGAAAAGGATAGGAAGGGGTATTAAGTTACACCTAATAAAATGCATTCTAGGACAGCCCTAAACCAAGCTACAATACCTTGGTTTTCTTGTTGATTTACTGCCAAGATAATCTTATGGGATAGGTCCGACCACCAGGGGGTGGTGTTGTACTTCAATTGTCAGGTTATTTATGCATTAATTCTACAATTTAGCACACATCTTATTTTTACATACAGTGTTGTGTAACTGTACAGAACTACAGTGTTGTGCAACTGTTTAAGGACTTTTGACTCCTTCAGTGGGTTGTAGGGATTGATTCTTGCAAGAGAAAATGTAGGTTTTGGAAGAATATAGTCTGTCTTTGTCCTTTAGGTACAAATATGTACGAAAAAATTTATTAAGAAATATTTGGATTACGGTGTCTTATAAGTGGAAGAGATGGTGGATTATTTAAAACACAGTAATATCATAGTAATATGTTGAAGTCCATAGCAGCAAACCCAAAGTCATAAAATAGTTAAAAAGCAAGTCTACCAACATCCATCTACTTTGTAGCCCTGAAACACAACATGCAATTAAACAAAACACCTAGACCTTAAAAGTCAACCACAAAGTCAAACTGTCCCTATCCAGGAGGAAAGGACGTGTGATTTGCATACATTACCCATCATCCATTGCTGCAGTAGGGTGGGCGTGCCAAGGGAGGATTTGGAGTCGGAGGTAGACGTGCACACAAGAAGGGGGCATTTAAACAGTCACAGGGAAGTAACTAACTAGAATTGCTGGCTATGAATATAACGAGACACTGACTCATTGTTCTGTGGCTACAGGAAGCGACTTTGAAGCCACTATATCAGGCTGCCTGAAATGTCTTTCTATTTGTATTTTCTAATTATTAACTCGTGATTCCAGTACTCGGACCACATAAAGAACATGCATGAGACAAGAATTTCAATTTGAAGAAAAAGCATCTTGCGCTACAGTGGAGTGCATGTGTGGCCCAGAGAGAACCGGGCCCCTACAGCCAGGTCGGGTCAACATTCTACCAGCGGAGAAGTAACAGGGAAGTCCCAGTGTGTGATTCAACGGTCGAGAGACCGAACCATTTGTTCAACACAAAAAACGTTCCATTCGTCGATGTTGTCAGCATCTGTTATTGGTACTAAAGATTGTGCCAGGGGCCAAATCCACTACCAACCAAATAAAATGTTTTTCTCCTTGTCTATCAACAAGGGGGCAATTTCTCTTATCACACACGAGCTGGCCAGACTCTTTTCACCCAGCCAGGTTAGTTCCTCTGATAGTGTCTCGGTCTCTGTGTTTTTAATTTCAGTGCCTGACTGAAATAACCCTACTTAGTAAAACCTGACTGTAGCCGTAGCCATTCAATTATTCCACAGTCTAGGTTATCTACTGGCCTACCAATTTAGAGAACAAAACAACATGTCAGCCCAACCAGTCCAGATGTAATGATGAGGGAGTGGGGTGAGTGGGTCTGACCTTGACTGGGCCAGGAGGACCGGGCCGGGAAGTGGAAGAAACTCTTCAGAACAGGCACAGGGGTGCAGGGAGGTGGAACTATAAGGTACACAGGTTCCATCATTCCTGACATCTGTCGTCTAGTCGGGTTTGGATAAAAAAAAAAGGACGAAATTAATATTAATTTCCTTATGTACACTAAAATAGTCTAGACACTGCATAGCGACCCCATCCCCCCCTCCTACTTGTTGCATGTTGTACGTCTTGGCACTTAATGTACGCACTTATTGTACGTCGTATTTAATTAGAGTACTTAGTTATTGAGCATCTTATCCTCGCTATCTAGGTGTATATGGGGAATAGGTTAACCTATCGATTGTTAGTCTACCCGGACCAATAATAGCTTACCCAATGGTCTCACCAAGACCCCTTAGCTATAACTGCCAAATCGGCGTGTCCTGCGTCCTAGATAGCGCTAGGCCTTATTCATTCAGAACAAATTTGTCTCCCATCAAAACGAGCCGTGATGGGCATTAGGCCGCCGCAGCGTTGATGGGCTAGTTGACATGCATAGAGCAAAGTCCAGCATGACAGGATATATAAAGCCTGAGTGTCACCATTAAAACCATCTGCCTTCCCATGGAGGCAAAGTAGGCTAACAGAGGGCTTGAATGTCGCTGTTCCACTGCCCAGGCCTACTTAATCTACGCAATGGAATAATCAGAAAAAGTGTTTATAGTTTGGTTGATGCTTGAAGGGCAGTGTCCAGATGGCATGTATAGGACCGATGTTTTCTATCGGTTCATCTTTTCAAGTGGATCATAATTTGGCTGCCAAATTTGGCCCTCTTCTCTTGATGAGAATTACAATGTGTTGGGCGTTCGTATGGTTTCGCATGTTGGATTTATAGGCGGTTCGGAAGCCGTGCCAGAGGAGCCAGGTGTTACCATCAGTTTGCGGGCCACACGGTTGTAGGCTGCCAAGTGCTTATCGCTGCTTATAGATTTAAGCTTCTGCCATAGGCAACGCGGGGACCGTATCATCGGGCTTTGGAGTAATGGTCATTATAAACAGTTCAAATTAATGACTTGGCTCCACTTATACATTAAGCCACATTAGTAAGTAATACTTTGGTCAAGCCATAACATTTTTGACCTGTACGAAACCCTGGAATAAATGGACAATTTAAACAACTTTAAATGGTTCACAAAGACATTAGGTATATTCGTTAAAACTAGATACCCTCACTTCTTCTTTTTCATTATAGATTTAGGTTATGAGCAGACTACCTGAAGGGGTTCATGTCATTCTTCTTCTTCTTCCACTTCTTGTCTTTTTCTGGCAGCTGGCAGGCAGTTCAATAGTCTGATACAAGTATCTGTACAAACAAACAGACACTTGTTTACTTGAGAAAGCTAATAAAGAGGAATAAGCCTAACTGACTCTGCCTAACAACAATGTGCACGTCCCAGTTGGCTGTTTCCCCATTGAAAACAGAGCATAATTTAGCACTCTGTGTCCCATTATGAACTGTTTACGTTTTAATGATGCGACGGCAGTCTTTTGTATGAACAAACAAAAGACGACTGACTCAGACATTTCGTAACGGTGTATTTGTTGTTGTGGCACTTTAAAGCCTTCGATCGTTGTGTTTGTGTTTACCTCTTCTCCATTGAACACGTGGGATGAGAGACGCGGGGGTTGGGGAGGGACGACATCTGATTACGGCGTCCGTGGACCACAACATCACAGTTGTTTAGAGGAAGACTTACGACTGTCTTTACTACTGACAGACAGACGTGTTGTGCTCGGTCAGCGCTAGCATCTCGTCAACCTCCCGTCGTTTCAACATGTCTGACGCACGTAAACCCAAGGACAAACTCTATGGTAAGGGGGAGTGGGACTAGGGTTGCTGCTGCTTCTGCTGCTTGCGGTTATATTGAAGGAGACTGAAATATAGCTACTGTTGTGGATGTTGGCCAAATGTCACAGATCAGCCGCCGTTTAAGAATTTATGCGCCTATCTGATCACTTGTCCCTCTGCTTGAAATCGTTCATATTCTAGTTATAAATTATATTTGTAAGTATATATCTTATAAAATTAAGCATTATAGATTATGAATTATATTATCATAAATTGTACGCATATATTTATGTCTCGGAAGTATGTCGGAGGAATTGTGTTGTCAATCGTGATGTAGGCCAAAACGCACATGGCACACAATGTTTATAAAAGGATGGCACAGACAGAGATGCCATTGTTGTTGTTGTTGCCACTGACACGTTAGTATCTAAAGGGATTTCATCATGACTCACCTGTTCACAGTGTAAGCCAATTAAACGTTCCGCACACAGGCTCTAGGGCAGGCCTACACACCTGCCAACACATGCCTGATGCTGGGAAATAGGTGCACTTACTCAGTGGATTACAGGTGATGGACCGACTTGTAATGAGGAACTCAAAACTACATTGAATCTGTCCTACCCAATATAGAACAGAGATCAATAGATATGGATATAGAATCAGTAAAAGCTTGAATAACTTAGCACTGCTGTTTTCATGAATGGCCAGATCGACAGTGTTGCGAGGGGAAGAGTTGGTACTGAACAGTTGATCTGCCACAGAAGAGAGCAAAGTCAGGCTTGTTATGTAATACCAGGCTGACTGGGATTTAAGTAGGGCGATGGCACTGTCCTTCTCCTGCACCAGCCTCCTTCCCTTGCCTCCTTCCCTCGCCTCCTTCCCCCTCTTCTTACCGCTCTCCTCCATACGCTGACCACTCTATCTCTGAGTCCCTGTTTACATATATTTCAGCGT